>NW_008751976.1:69988-208362 GCF_000715545.1 Opisthorchis viverrini | reverse complement strand
ATTTCCTGCAATCGGGGTCCAAGTGGAATATAAACTCGACGGAAATTCGGAGAATACGTCCAGCCCAAAACGTGGCTTCCAAAAGATATTTTTATTATGGTGTTCAGGCTACTCCAGCTGTGGTTGAATTCACTTGAAATAGAGCAAACTTGCTGCCTTCAGACACAGTGTTTAGGACAACACTTGGAATAACCAAAAGATCACTTGCTTATGACGACGTTAGAATATACCTCATTGTCGCTCTGGGAGTGAAGGTGACAAGATAGTCGTTTTATGGGTAAGATGGTTATTAAGATACCACTGCTAGATGCTGACATGAATTCTGTCACATGCTGCTCTTTCAAGTAGAGTTAAAGTAATTTTGACACTCGTCGTCGAATAGGTAAACACAAAACGGCGAAATCGTGCACAGTGATGAAGAACAAAGACAGAACTACGGGAAAACTGGTGTTTTGACTTCCCTTGATGTGGATTTGTTGGTCTGAATGGTTACGTTTTTAAAAATAACAGTTCTATTTCCCTCGGAGGTTCACAAGAATGAGGATTGCTGAGTGAACAAAGCGATCAACCAGTCATGGCTTTGTTAGCTGAGCTGAGCAATTTGATTCATCACAATCGGAGTGAAATCATCAATGCGGACCGGAATGGAGCGAAACTATGGGTCTGAACACATCAGCAATCATCTACGCAATCTGAGCTGACAACACCCTCTTTAACAGCCAAAGCGGCATTTACTAGTTGCCGTCCGAATGGCTGTCGGTCTGTTTTCCGAGCACTGCAGTTTGCTCAACAAAGTTTAGCCACAAATCAGGTAGATGTCATTGACATGTGTTAGGTTGGATAAGCGGGAAATACCTATCCTGTCATTCAAGGCAAAATTGTTTGCTACCTGAAAACTTTGTCGATTTGCCGAAAATGTGCCTTATCTGAAAGGCGTAAAACGTTTGCAACAGATGGAGTATAACCGTCATCCAGAAGGCAGGCAAGCAAACTGGTGCTCTCACTCTGAATAAGCAAGCAAACAAACTAATCGTTTGCGAATTACGCGTTCTTCTGCTACGGCATTTCCCCCCTCAGACTTAACATTAAATCCGTTGGCTGTGATGCCATTTGTTTTTTGAACTCCCAGAGACTATCGAGCTAAATGGTTTGCAGGCATCCTCAAACAGGACAGAATAGTTCTCACCAAAAACTGGAGGGCATTCATGAACTTTCACCTTCCCTAGAATACCTTGATGTTCACAGTAGAATCACGTTTACCTACCCCACCTGCCCGAATCATCGGTGAACGAAACTGCTGCAGCTACAACCAGTGTACGACAAGTAGCTACAACCATGTACGACAAGTACGCCGGTAATTATGGCTGACAATGATGATTTTTATAGTGAAACAGGATTTTTTTGAGCGGTCATCTGGTATATCACCCATTTCTCCTAGCCCGTCCCACACCCATAAGTGAGGGTCTTATTTTACCGTGTACTAAGAAGGTCAAGATGAGTTTCCGGATATGATCTATGAGCGAGTTGATGATGTCAGCCACAAGAGTTCTCTTGGAATCAACTGATAGACAAGATTAATGGTCAAACTTGAACAATCGGATATGCAGTACGTAAGTTTATTAAACACTAAAATATTTTGCTCATTATGAAAAGTGACAGTCAGATCGAACACAAGTGTTAAATAGCACTGCAAGCACTAGTTTAATAATTCCACGAGAGTCTTATTTTGTCATACCATAAATGTCCTGTTGCAGACATTAAAGGTGCAGCTTGTATGGTCTGTTGTATCTTAACACCAATCAGTGTAAGACAGTTAGTTTGTACAAATGTCACTAACTACCGAAGTTCAAAGAACCAGACCAAAATAAGAAAAGCCACAACAATAACAGAAAAAACGTACTTCCGCTCCTGCGTATCTACCCTTCCCTAATTCAGTCGGTCTATCATGACAGTTACGACATGCTGTAAACCAACCAAGACATTAGTAGCTCGGGTGGGTTCGTGTTTTGCTGATCAGGTGACTAATGATCAATGTTCAAGCTGGGTCTTCCGTTTGCGGACTAGTTTTCAAAATCGGCAAACAAGTCAACGGCCATCTGACCAACAACCAATAACATGTGTTTTATTCATGGCGGGAGCACGCAGAGAGCAGTCAGTGTGTCTACTTCCAGCACCAAAACAGAATCATCATGAAAAAGGAAAGAGAAACACTGAAAGCTTCCGACTGTGGTTCATCAGCATGAGCAAAATGTGCCCTCGATTTTTAAGTGGAGCTATTACTATACTCAAGAAGTTCAAGGACGTCCATTCTATTTGAACAGTGATGAACGGGGTTGTTTGTGAACTCAAGTGCACATGCTCACTGTTTATTTTCATATACAGTCTCTTGACGAAGCTGCTGCAAGGCAGTATTGGGGTACTTGGGTATTTGTAAAAAAATAAGGCACAAACTTAGGTACTCAGCATCTCGAAAACTTAAGTCGTCTTCTATACATTTTACTTTTCGGGATATCCTTGTTTTTCGTAAGATATCTCGAAAGAACAACGTTGATCTACTATGGATCCCAGATGCTCCTTAAAGGATATTCCGAGTGAACATCCAGTAGTTTACAAATTTCTACTAAGACGTTTTAGCTTTCAGTCAAGTCACCCGAAGGATTGTGGCTGTTATCTCACAAAAGCTGAGTCCAACAGACCGTTCTTTTCAGTTCAAAAGCAGTTTGAAGTTTGGTTTGAAAAATTTATTCTGAGTTACAGAAGAGAATCAGAATTAGCCTCCAGGTATAATCTGTTTATGTCACGCACTCAACACACAGGAAACATTAATGGACAATACAACTGTGCGTAAATCTACCATGGACGAACAATACCAGAAAACCTAGTTGCTACGCCGCGACCAGATTTGTATGTCTGTTGAAAGGAAGCCATTCTCCTTTTTAGTCAGGTTCGCGTGTGCAGTTCGTTCACAGAAAACAAAACTATGTTTGTGCACAATAAGAAATTACGCTTAAATTTGGTAATCCCTACTCGGTAGAAGTGATCGAGCGAAATGAAACGTGGTGGATACGACTCAATGCTCAAAATATGTTCACCTCAAACGACAACCATGGGGCTGTTTGGGAATCTTCAGGATATCCCACCCTCACCGATATCACAGTTGTCCATTTAGTTTAGTTGTTCTCCCTACCTCTCCCTGACGTGCGCACACGCGTGTCCAAACAACACTCTGGATGTGTGTATCAGCCAGTGAAGCATTCGTCTTTTCGACCAGCGGTTCTCTTCTAAGGCGACACAACGTATGTGAATACATGTGCCGTCAGTGTTCCAGACAGCTTGACTTGTTGAGGACAGAGTACGTACGAGCGCACACGTGCGTGAAAAACAAACAAGCGCACACACGCAAAAGATAGTTACGGAAGCGTCTTGTGAAATCTTTGATTAGTTAATTGGAAGTGACTGTACGTATCCTCTCATCAACGGGACGAAAATGAGCAAGACGGGCAAACAGGGGAGCTTTTGATTATTCCACAGTAAATTGCAAACTCTTATGCCATATTAAAGGTTAAGTACGGGTTTATTCACGGCGCGTTATATTTGGGTTCGTGGTTTGTCGTGGAGAGATAATATGGAAGGATCGTTTTGGTTAGTTCCGCAGAATAAATTTTACTACAGGGTCATTTCAGACGAGACCACCTCGAATGAAAGACGGACTTGGTCGCCTTTCGGAATTAACGATTTTGTTTTATTAGTCCTTCAGTATACATTAACCAACTACGGAGGTCCGGATGTGCTTCGATGAAACAGATAGTGGAGGGCTAGAGTTTCCACCGACCCAATGAGTATCATGGAGAGAAGGTTGCTATAGTTTGACAACGACAAGAATAAGAATGATTCTCAAGGATTGCATTAAAAACTCCTCATACTATTTGACTGATGTATCTATCCAAAGGAAACTTTCATCCCGGTGCGTTATTCACTGCAATGTTCCATCCGAAGAAATGCGTTTTGAATGGATACAATCACACACGCAAATAAGGCACTCCTAGATTATGGAATTTCCCTAATAATACCTGATACCATAAACTCTTAAGAACCAAACACTTAAAGGGAATGATGCCCTTTCTTTGAAGTTGCCAGCGAGCTAGAAAGAACCATCAGCTTACATGTGAGCTTTATGCACCAAAGACCACCCGGACATTGCCCAGGTTGTTGCCATCCCCACTGCAAACAAATTGTTTTGCACCACTTGGCATGAAACTTGCACTAACACTGAAGGCACTCAACTGATTCGGTTGCAGTATCCATTTGTCACAATTGCGGTAACTTCATGCCACTCAAGTGCCGATTCTTTTCTTCTCTGAGACACATTCTCTGAGTGAATCAATCTCTCGGGTATTATGCCGGCTTGTTTCGGGGCGATTAACAACTGTTCTCATTAAAGCGCTCCACAAACTGCATTGATTCGGAAGTATATTAGATGTGAATATTCAAGTCACTAGTTGCATTTCTGTTGACAAACATCGTTGATTATCAACCAAGTGGGTTGTGAATCCCTTATCACTTAATTAAGTAAGCCTGTGAGTTGGACGCCACGCATTCTAAAATAAAACAGAAAACGACCTAATTCAAGCCAGTTTTCCCCAAAAGACACCATCGGACAAAAAGTTTTACACAGACTGTTAATATTAACCGCAAAAATGTACTAAATTAGCAGGTTTCCCGGTACGCTAATACATGTAAGAGCAGTGTACGACTGGAATATTTCACCCAGGTAACAAGGGGATTGGGGATGATCGAAAAGACGAGTATCCCACCGAAGTTCAAGAGATTCCTTACCGAATAAGAAACAGACTCGAGAAATACACTCATTTGCAATTTGGTTTTCACGGGAGACTCAATTGAATCTCCAGCTGAATGTGCTGCACACAGGCCGCCTCATGATTCAGTTGGCACGATATTCGAGATATCGCAGTATATTTTCATAAAGGAAACTACTCACAAGGGTTCAAGTAGATCATAAGGTTGATGGAAATTCGGGGACTGCGCCTACCTGATGAGCCCCAAGAAGGGCGAAACCGGTCGTGGGCTGTCGATGAGTTTTCTGCAATCTTGTGAGTAGTTTCCTTTATGAAGAAACAGACATTTTTTGCAACCCTTTGTGAGCGGTTTTGGCTACTGATAAGTAACATAGTATGTACGCTTTGGAATTGCGGTGAACGGTGATTCACAAAGATGGGATTCGGGGTAATTTTTGTGAATAGAAAGGGGCAAACTCGCATTGTCCAAGCAAACTAAGCAAAGTCACAAATTTAACCGCTGCTTATAGAAATTTGATCAAAATACCAACCATGGTACATTACACTGGTTTCTTCCCGCTTATCACCGCCCCTGGTGGGTATAAATGCTGTTGTTGTACCTGGGTTCGATGAGTTCAATCTTGTGAGTAGTTTCCTTTATGAAGAAACAGACATTTTTTGCAACCCTTTGTGAGCGGTTTTGGCTACTGATAAGTAACATAGTATGTACGCTTTGGAATTGCGGTGAACGGTGATTCACAAAGATGGGATTCGGGGTAATTTTTGTGAATAGAAAGGGGCAAACTCGCATTGTCCAAGCAAACTAAGCAAAGTCACAAATTTAACCGCTGCTTATAGAAATTTGATCAAAATACCAACCATGGTACATTACACTGGTTTCTTCCCGCTTATCACCGCCCCTGGTGGGTATAAATGCTGTTGTTGTACCTGGGTCTACTCTGTGTGCAAGCAACTGGCTCTGTATGAGGATGCGTCAGGTATGCATCGTTTCGCTTCGCGTTAGCTCTGCAGCACCGGTGCACACCGGCGTGGAGCCAAATACGCAATGCATGGAGTGCTAGTGGATAGGAATGAACCTCCTTTGGTCACTGGATATTGCATACAGACGGTAGCCGGATGGGAACACGGCATTTGTTGTATCACAAGTTTTTCGGAATCATATAAATCAGACTTGGACGCCGTGGCCATCTGGTTTCTGATCATATGTAACACTCCAATGCAATTGAAATCAAACCTCAAAAAAGGTAGATAAGTGAAGCACTTTTAGTCCATTTTGGCCAAAGCCGAGTTTGATTGCTATCCCAGCGAACTTAGTTAATACTGAGTGTACTTGTTTGTCTGAACCATAAACAGCACGGAGTTGTTCCCATTTCGCTTAGGTCGTCTGTGTTTGAATGGGGGTTTAGAGCACATTATCCAACTGCGATATCAAATGGAAAAGATGCACTGTATTGGAAAAATTAAATTGTTGAACTAAATTAAATTAAATTACCATATTTAACCTGTTGGACTGGACTTCTTCACTGAAATTACTTACATTTGGGTTGTAGTCGAAGTGTCTTCACTTATATACTCAAAACCTGTTTCATAAGAATTAAGTGTGCCGTGCACCTTTCTGATGAAGTATTTGGGGATTCGGCGCATTTGCGACCGGCGGTCGTGGCTTTTCACATCAGGTTCTAATAAGCTATATTCATGGTGAATTGAAATCTTCACATCAATGAATTACGCAGTGTTTTGATTGGGAACTGTTTTAAACAAAACTATACTCAACTAGCCGGCACGTGGACATGATGCCTACTAGTCCCAACTCGTTTCGATTTCGAACTGGCAAACTACAGTTCTGCGCGTAGAAATATTTCGTTTCTTTTCCGTCCTTGTGGTGAATTATGCAAATCAGCAAACTGGACCAAAATACAGCTATGATTTTCTTGCGAACTCGCTTATCTGGACGCTTTGGGTAATAGAGTGAAACAGTAATTTGGAGATTTATTTGCATAGTTGAGCTAATGTGCCAACATGTGGTAATTCTTGTCACGTGCCCTAGCGGAAATCTACGTCCCTATTATCTTCTACAATTAACTGAAACTGAGGCATTCCCAGACTAGAGGACTCATGCAATTTATGCCACCGACAAAAAAATAATTGTTGTATATCACTAGCGAGCATATCATTCTCACTTCAGCTGAACTAGAGAGCTTGTTCATAGATCTCAAAACTTCACACCAGAAAGACGTACGATACATGAGAAATGTAACTTTGACAATAAAGCAGTATCATTCCAGAACAGGAGCGTATTAGTGTCAGTATTGTTTTTATTATTTGATGTGAAACAGTGTCTATTAGTGGACAAACCTTTTGTGAGGAGATGTTATACAAACCACTAAATTAGCCAAAAGTTGGGTGAACAGAAGTATTTGAGTATCGGGCCCACGGCTGTTGACGACTGCCAAAACAAGCCTAAAGAGTTTCTCAGCATGGAGTTACAATCACCAGAGAATGACGGAGTTATTTGAAAGATAAAAACCTGGACGACCGGCTAGCCAGCAACTCCCAAAAACTGAGTGTACTCAAACAAAAAATGCCCCAAGGAGAGAATACCACAGGTACTTGCAATTTCTTGATTTCTGATTCCTTCATGCAAGCAACAGTTGGACAACTGATATTTCCTGACACCTCCACTTTCATGAAAAAGCAGCCTGTCATAATTAGAGCAAATTGGCCAACCAACGCTTTCTATTTTACCACCGAGACGAAAACAGGCGGAGGCACTTCTGTACACTTGGTACATTTTTATTAAATCTTCAACTATTGCTCTGCGGAAAACTTCGAGGTTTGAGATACTTGATAACCCTTCCGTGAATATCTTGGGCCTTGCTGTGCACTAAAATTTAAGTGGAAAGGTGGAAAACTTGTCTATTTTGGAGAAAATGACGCACTGGTTTGGTGAGTGAAATACGTGATGACCAAACAGTCCACATTTAAAATTTCGTCTTAGTCCGTTAATATGGCTACAACCGTTTCGTCATGAATCGAAACGATTCTGCGTGGTGAATCCATAATACGTTGTGGTCTAGTACCGCATCGGTATGTAAGTCAGATTAACAGGACAGCTTCGCCATCAGTTTCGCAAAAGTACTCACCCATATTCTCTTCTGTTTCGCCAAAGGTTAAAACTACAATGACAAAAAATACCAGACAGAGATTTGTGGGGGATCACACAGAAAGTTTGACAAGAAATGGAACTGTGCTAAAAATTCGTGTTTTAACCTTGAAGGACCGGACCATTTTCCCTTTCTAAAGGACTGAGATGAGTTTTCCTTTAATATTTGAGTTTGATGGTGGAAAATGATATATAGTGGTGGTGGTTCAAAAAAGGATAGCAGCGCGTTTTAGGGCGAGATTGTTTTAAAAGCAAAATCAGTTGATGCGCACTAACTCCATTTTAACATGGCCCACAAACGTAGCGACCAATAGGAAGCAGGATAGCGAAAGATTTTGCTTTCAGTAGTGCGTGGTGCACATTTTGATCCAAAGTAGACACATATGATTACAGATTTGCCACATCCAAACCGATTTAAAAAGTATAACTGATGGAATCTGATGATATCCAGAAAAACGGCTGATCCGTGAACGTTCGTGCTGATGCAAAAGTACTAATAAACACAACCTACCAAAACTGGTAATCTTCTTGTTCTGAGGGAGATTACCGAGGACCGCGAATATACTCCGTTAAAAGCTTTGCGGTATTGGGAAACAAAATTGGACATTATTCTTTTTCACAGACAAAATACACAATTTTTCACAATTCATTTAAGGGGATATATTTTTGTTGATAATCGTATGTGTTTTTCAAAGGGTTAGGGTATTGTGTCAAGCTAGCTATTACTGTTTTAATGTCGATGTCTTACCATTAGGACGGACTTTACAAACAACCTCCGGGCAGTTACTCTTGAAAGAAACTATCCATAAGTTTGCCAAATAGTTTTCGACAGCCAACGGTTGGTTCCACCCCTCCACTTCAAGATCATCTGGTGAGCGCTGTCACAAAGTTTTCGTCAAATTTTTGTTCTGATTGAGTGAAAATTGCGTGAAACTCGCAAAGTACACTCATTTGCATACCAATCTGTTTTCCGCGAGAGATCCCACCAAAACTCTTTCACTATGTGCTCTTCAACCGGCTTTGCATCACACAGGCCACCTCAGTTAATACAATATTCGGGATTAGGTAGAAAATTACCTAGAAAGAAACAAATTAGATCGCACCAACTGAAACAAGCGGCGATCTTCGTGCAGCATATTCAGTCGAACACTTCAGTTGAAATAAAAAAATATAAGCCGGAATTCACTCGAGCCTACCGTAAAAACCGAATTGGTGTTCAAATGACTGTCTTTTGCCATCCTTTGCACAGATTTCGGTCTCTTTACCTGCTACTACTTATCGCCACTACTTAATGCATGTGAATGGGAGCCTAGTCAACCTTGTGTTCCTCATGGAACTACTCCAATCTAGGGAACCTTAGCTAGTTGAAGGATTATTGTATTACCTTGGTCCCTGGATCATTCTTCTGGTCAATATAGGAAAAGGAGGAAAATGGATTCAAGTGGTATTCACATTATACGGTGCTACTAACTCATACCCTCGATTGTGCATAAAATTGATCTCCAGCATCCTAAAGTACTCCAGTAACTCACGCTTTCAAACCTAACTTATCTTTACATCTAAAGTCAGAACGTGCCGGCATTTTACACCAGAGTTTTTATGCGAGTTATTTTGCTGTACCTAATTTTCCGCTCACCTCTAGCAGGATGATATTGGCCTGTTTAGATCCTTCTTTCAGAAGACGCGTCGTCTCCGTTGCTTAGATGCAATCCGATCTGGCACAATGCAGTTGAACTTTCAGGCAGACTTAACACTGATTTGCACCACTTGTGTTTCTAAACTAGGTAACCGCCTTCATCCGTCCCCAAGGCAGAATGACAACCTCGCAATCATCCACTTCGGTTGCATCGGTATGCTGTCATATCAGCCTGCAGAAAATTTCGGTGCAACTATTACACTTTTCAACGCTGACAACAATAATGTGAGCGGTGATACGCCAAATTTGAGATATGGATGAATGGGTTTTCACTCAAAGTGGAGATAAGGCAACCATTGTGTACCGTATTATGGAAAATGAACATGATCACAACGTCATTTTAGACTAGTAGGTTTTCCATCATAACTTGGATAGACCAGATTTTATGAAGGAGTTCAAAATCCTCTCCGAGGAAGACCGTCCACATTTAACGCCTTCTGTCCATGTGTTTAATCAGTGTAAGTTGTTCATTTACTACTCCGCGTCCACGTAGTTCACAATTCACAGGCCCGCGTCATTCTTGAAACATGTAAGGGAACAGTCGCTCTGAGAAAGTTCCACGAGATCAGGTAATTTATCGTCTCATTCTAGCAAATCACTACCTTGAAAGTGGTTGGGCGGCATAATCACTTTAACCGGAGATGAGATTTTTTAAAATGCGCGATTGTGCTGAGGTTTTATTTGGAAATATCATAGCACACCTGACTGTGCCTTAAAAGTTGAACGATTGCTGTCACTGGAATCAAACGTGAAGTTGATAACTAATCTAATAAGATTTGATTTCAGAGTAATTTTTCCTATATCAAAGTGAGAATACACACACGAATCTGACTCACTTGGACACTAACATTAATGAATTTGAGTCCGAAAATAGCTTGTATTATCTATTTAAAATTCGAAAATGATAGTTCTTTCATGTAGTTCTCTCGCACCTTGTTGTGATATAGGTATCGATTGTGAGGCCACCAGCCCTTACACCAAAAGGCTAGCTATCACTACGAAAAAAGTACCCAAATTTGTTCCCACTTAATAAAAGAACAAAAAGGTTAGCTGTAATTCTATTCCAGAAAATAATTTGGATTTCCATCGTTCTTTTAAATAAGTCATCTGGATCGTGATCTATCCCTTAGACTACAATATTTGTCAGAATATCCCAAAAGGCAACCTGAGAAAAATAATATCTTATCCCCAACACGTTGGTCCAGATATGAACGAAAAATGATAACTTAGCGATCAGATTGGGAACAATGAGCATAAAAACCATAATTTCCTTTGAATACAATTCGGCCAACTGCTTTGAGGTTTTTATTCCTGCGCATGTTTTTGGAACTTTGATGCAGGCAACTTGACAGGTTTTTCGTGCTCTTAGTTGCAGGCAATCTGTTTGCTTTGCCCAACGTCTTAGTATTTATCATATGTTTGACAGTAGAAATTTCAGTAGGCAACAAAAACAAGGCACTAAACTCCGTAGGGAAATTTCGACTACCTTTTGGTATCAGTTGGCATTTTAGGCTAATCACATGGTTTTTTGGAGGGTAGAAATATCCGCCTACTTCGGACAGATACTTTAAGTATATCCTGAGTGCACCGGATGATTTTCTCTACGTTTACAAGAAATAAGCTAAGATATTATTTTACTCCACCAGAGAGGGTCCGTGTTGGCAAACTCCATTAAAAACGAAACCCTAGCCCATCATATGTCTTTACGAGAAGATTTAAACAGAGCAGTTCACTCAACAGAGGCCTGAGCGCGAATTCCAAATGATTTCGTACGAAATACCAACTAATAGCAACCATAAGTAGTATGAGTTGACCTCTTTTTCAGACTAGTCCCCTCAGAAATTAATGGACTGTATAGGATAGCTCGTGCTGACAGAATTCTCAGAGTTGCTGCTATCACAAATGCACAAATAATTATTAGTGATGTTGGCAAAACAAACATCTACCGAAGTTATCTGAATAAAATGACTTACGAAAAATTGGTTGAAATCACCTGGCCAAGCTTGCCGATGGAATGTATCAGGATAGAAAGTGTATGGTGGTTGGTTCACCTGTTGCTTCATCAACTTGTTGAAGCAGCCTGATTTTCATTTGGGAGGCAGATAAGGGAGTAAATTTACAGAAACTGAACCCAGACTTAAGTGACACTGAAAAAAGACAAAAGTGGTGCCTTTTAGGTGATCGTTGTTTCGAAGATGGATTTAACAGCATGTTGTATATGATTCATTTCTTTTTCCAGAGATTATCCAGAGTAATCTGTGAGGGAAATAAAAAAAATTACTTACACTCGGAGGGAATTTTTTGAAGCCCAAGTTAAAATTGGTTGAAGACATTTTACTTTGAGAGATAATCTTCATCATCCGCAAGTGGCTCATTGATAGATGACCCAATCAACTCGAGAAAAGCTTCTTCGTGACTTGCTTCCAGTGCATTGTTCATAATTGTACGATATACCAGTTAGTAGTTTACATCCATAAATTCAACACGAATGTCACTTGTGTGAATATCCCTGTATTACCTGTATGGGCCATGTGAAAGTATATTATTACTCTGAGAAGAGTTATCGTTATTCCATTCTCAGTGAAAAAAATGTCAGTTTTGGAAAGTGTGGTCTCTTTAACGAGAAGTGTTGTTTTCAGCGTATCTGATATCGGAGCTGTGTCTTTCGGAGATAAAAGATTCTGTCTGCGCTTTACAGTATCTGATATACAAAATGATTTCAAAGCGAACCTTTTCTGCATACCCAAGTATTTAAACTGATTACCACAGACCGTCGTGGATTGGCAGCTCTAGGTTTTGGTCAGTCATGATACCGGCATATTGTCGAAGTTACCCGAAGCAAAGTAAGATGTTGGAAAACCACCTAGGATGTATTGTTTTATGCTTTCTCCATTGAGCCTGCCCAATAATGATGCTATTGTTGTCGTCCCATTCATCAGCCAAACCCGTAAGAGCTGAAGGCAATAGAATGGGATGTTATTGGCTCTCTCTCCATTCCTATTAGTGAGGTTTTACACATAACGAATTTGGCAATGAAGATTACCTGATAGTAAGTAATAAGGACATTTGCGAAACATCTTATCCTGCTGGCTTTCGTCCGATGCAGAAAGGTTCAGGGTTTTGCTTTCGGACACATTCGGTGACCAGTCTGCAACAAGGACCAAACAACAAAAACACAAACTCGGACGGACACATTGCATCCACATGTGCCAAAGATCTCTCAGATTCTTCGGCAGTTCACCTACAACTAACCCGTCTTCATCAACTCTGCACTAACTAGTCCCAACAACTTTACCCGTTACCTTTCATAATGCTTTCATTGCCGACGCCTGGTATACCTACTATGACTGCTTGTGTCTATGTCCACCGTTCGTCTCAGTCCACAGTACACCTGCTATTCGGCTTGACCAGCTGACAACTGTGATCTGTGTCCTTCCCCTCTAGCCCTCCATACATCGACCTTATTGAACAACTCACCACTTGCCCCACTTTTGAATGTGACCTTCAGCCACGTCTACCTAATTAGCACACGTGTCAAGTGGTCTTTGTTCTGGTAGACGACTGACCTATTCTCCAACGCCATAGGTGTACAGCTGCTCCTGTTCTCCCGAATTCTGAAAATTTTAGATTTAATGAGTTTGAGTCCTATTTCATAGTGCCGCGTCGAAACGATTATTCTAAGAGTCCTACTGTCTCGGGTTCTTTAGGAATGTGCGTCACTCACCGCCCAGATCGGAGACGGTGCACACAAGTTTTCTAACCGTGTTTATATGCACTCCATCAGTACACAGCTGCAATTTAGTTTCTTGTGTTTGAATACTACACGCCCATATGCAATACCCTATTCGAATGAACGCCTGCTCTCTCTCTCTCGCTTGTTTTATCCTCATATTTTCTTGGTCCATTTCAGAGTGTTTTACACAAAAATCTCTGTGCAGACCAAATTCAGCCACCGAATATTCGTCATATCCATGGCTTATTCATTACAACACCATTGCTGAACTGTGAACACTTGGTTGGCGAAAGTTAAATTCAGACCATGCTGTACCTTTTACCAACTGGCCCAAACTTCAGTACAACCTATGGACCTTTCGTGATTTTTCGATCACCCATGGAAGAATGTTGTTCCCAGGCCCTCCATACAAGCTTAGTATTTTAAGCTACCAGAAACCTCTGATTTCTTGGGACCAGTGTTGTTATTGGTATAACGATTTGGCGTTTTTTCTGTTATGCTGTGCCTTATAATTTAAGCCCATCTGCCCCAGTCTTCTGAGAAGGTGCATACAGTTGCTATAAAGCAATTGGGTGTGCCGGTGATTTACTTAAGCTTGCCCTCTAATTAAGTCATTCAGGAATGATTTACATCCAAATAATTGTTCCTCATTTTCATGGTCACCAAGTATAATCTGTTAGTTATCAAGCCTTAGCCTAAACCGATTTTTTATACTCAATGAAAACCATATAGTTCCTGTTGAGAAATTAACTGTTTCTTTGGAACAGATATTTAGGTCATAAAAACGGTGTTTGCTTCACCAATATTAATGGAAATCTATTTACTGTTGGTGAAGGAAAGGAAACGCCAAATGACGTAAAATTCTCAAGCACTATCCTTGGTAGGTATTAACTAATAATGACTTACTTTGCTCGATAAAAGTACCACCTCACTTTGCAATCACTCGTGGATTTTGTATTTTTCTGGCCTGCTTTCAACGATGTTATTATTGTTACATAGTACTCAAATAATTTTTTCAGGGAGGAAGTGAGACCCATGGTCAGAGATCTCCTGGATGAATGGTATTGCGGGAGAGAGGGAGAGAGAGACAGAGTACGAAAACAACGTGCTCAACCTACGCTATCCTTAATTTGGTGACATAGATGCCAGATGGTCAGGTCAACTAGCGAGTTTTCGGGAATGCACACATTTAATGGGTCAGAGGGTTATAATGTATGGAAAGCTGATCATGCTGGAATGACAGGCGTTTACCCAAAAGTTACGAAAACACGTGCTCAACCTACGCTATCCTTAATTTGGTGACATAGATGCCAGATGGTCAGGTCAACTAGCGAGTTTTCGGGAATGCACACATTTAATGGGTCAGAGGGTTATAATGTATGGAAAGCTGATCATGCTGGAATGACAGGCGTTTACCCAAAAGTGCTCATTGACCAGGAGCTTATGTACAGATAATCACATATTTACCCTATGGGTGTGTTAGTCATCTGATATTGTGCGTTTCACTTGCATGAGTCGGTTGAAAACCGGAGACGATTGAGCTGTCCACGTTTGGTAATATGACAGCAATGAAAAAAGACAGGGTTACTTGTGTCTGGTTCGTAGGACGCGAGCACTCAAACTTTTGTTCTCAGCATAACCCTTTGAGATCAGTGATGTGACCTTTGGTCAGAGACCGTTTTGCAATCGAAAGGATCGAGATCCTTGTTGGTACATGTGGTAATTTGTGCCATACTTGTATTCGGTTACATCTAAGTACTGCTCTATGCAGTTCTGGGAAGTAATGAGGCCCATATGGGGCACAATAAGGTTCGTTCGTGCAAACCCGAGTGCACATTTTCTTTGACCTTTATTCAACTACGTCTTATTCACGTTTCTACGGATCCACTTTCAGCTGACACAACGTTCCTCCACGTTTCTGAAGGGTTTATTACCTGTTATCCTACCTCACCGCAGGCATACATTTCAAGCAAAACTTCTTCAAGTCAGTTGTGTTGACCCTCTTTCCCAACACTCAGATGCCACTATTTCAATCCCATTTCCTACATTAGAGTTTTTTCTTCATTTTTTCTGGAGAGTAGACTGCAGCCTTCTACTGAATCTCATCATCATTAAGGACACCAACATCAGTATTAACACTGATGTGAAAAGAAGAGAAAAAGAGTGGATGAGGAAGGGAACTTAGTGCTGACCTATGTCAAGCATTCTGAGGTGCCTACGCCTCTAGCCGCTCAATCAGACAATCTGGAAGGAAACTGGTAGCATGAACGTCACTGACATCGATTAGCCGCCATTTATTGCAGTTAAGCACAGGCGAGGTCACGGGGACCCCACCCCTGAAGGCGTACAACACCAACAAGACCCAAACTCTTCGTGATCTCTTTGACGCCCTTCTGCCAAGTTATTCGTTGTCCACCTCGCGGTTTGCATCATCCTGAAGGAGGCACAGAGAACAAAACTCGTCTCGGTTGACCGTGATTCGGCACGCATAGCACGTGGCCGAGCCGTGTAGTCGATGGTGCTGGATATCTTCCCGGATTGAAGTAACTGCAGCACAGAAATACCCGTTTTCTAATCGCCCCGTAACTAACACGCTGACCACGCTTCTGAGGCATCAGTGGTAAAAAATCTGAACGCGCCTCACATCGTCTGTCCGAAAATGCCATATCTCGTACCCTTACAACAACACAGCCCTTACACGACCTTTAAGATTTAGTGGGACGCCTTTTTGACGATACAAGTGACGCAAATTAGCAAACCGATTCGAGCCGTTGAGATTCTTGCACCGAATTCATCAGACAAACTTCCGTCAGAGCTGATACAACTACCCAGGTGTGTAAAGTTTTCCACAATCTCCAGTGATTCTCTTCAAATTGTAAGGGATATGTTCGCAGATGGCACATTTTGAAGCATGACTTTGCACTTTGAAGGTGCAAGGTGCATACCAAAAGTGGTATGATGGTGCTCAGTTTATTCAACAGGGCTTGTGCTTCGATTTGTTCTTCAAAGATGAAAGCGATATCAGCTGCGTACTCCAAATCGACAAGGCTTTCACCAGCAAAAATTTAAACACAGGGATTTTGAAGACTGTCCAGTGTTCGTCTCATTTTTCATCAAAGACGAAGTTGAACAAGCATGGGGAGAGTGGATATCCTTGTCTGACAGCAATTTTTGTAGGGAAGCTTCCGGAGAGCTCACCATACACCCTCACCCACCCAGAATTATGTGAATATAGGGATCGGATTATGTTTACAAACTTCTGGGGCATATCCTGTTGAGCAAGTTTAGTTGGCAGCACTGACCGATCGACAGAGTCGAACGTACCCTTAAAGTCAAGGAATACCAAGAATGTCGAACGTCTGTACATGTGGTGTCGCTCTAACTCCTGGCGGAGTGTGAATATGTGGTCAACGCAGAACGAATGACTGCCCTATCTGTTGTGACTGATGCAAGCGGTGATGCGGGTGTACAGCCCAATATCGTTCCCAATTTCATCTATTCTATGAGAACTGAACACTCAATAATCAGGCGCCAGGAGGCAGATAGGTTTGCACATCTAATTCCAACCTCTTCAAAAGACTAATATTGTGGTGTCAAAAAGTGTTCCTCACCCGTATCAGAAGAACCGAATGTTGAAAGGGTGTCAAGAATTCGTATTAACTTTGACGTTAGTGTGACCTACTGGGAGCACGAACCTCGAGGGCCAGAAAGGCGTTCAGTAACTTTCGTCACTTCCGACGTTAAAAAGAAATGTTTCCGAGTCAGAAATGAACAATTACCCCCAGACTTCCAATTAAAACTAACCTTAATTAGTCAATTCTTATTCTGAAATCTAATCTCCCGAATAACCGCAGCAGAATTCAATGCAAAACTGGTCTTCCGTTGAAGTCCCTTGGTCGGTGTTCCAGATTTGCCCTGCTTCCATATGTTGGGAAATTGCGTACATTGAGTATTATTTTTGGGCGACCTCAATTGGTAGCCGCTTCGACATGGACAAAATGTTTTACACTGACAGTTTTCATGTACAGCAAAGGCAAAGTGGTAATGGGAGTTTGTTGAACATATAACACGCACTGTTTACTCCGCTTGATAGTCTGGCTAACGGGAAAGCAAAGTAGTGTTCTCAGCTTAATAAGTCCCGGTCTGTATTCACACAAGGCATAGAAACACAAGAGTGACAGTAGATTTTTGTTGACTTCCCTGATGACTCGCTTTTGTGCTATCTCTCAGGCCAAGTGCGAACCCACATTCTCTGTTCGCCTTATCGTCACTGCTTTCAGCCTTGAGCAATGCCTTGGGAGCAAGTGATTCGTGCTCCAGTGATCTGAAAGACCATAGGTGAGAAGAAAGGTACTTTAAAAGATACCTAGAAAACTAGCCACACACCTACAGGGACTCCAGCCAGAAGTGGACCGGGAATAGGCCGACCGGTGTGTGGATACATGAATTCCAACGGCTGCAACGTGTTGAAAGTTCGGAAAGTGTATTTAGTCATCTGATCGCTAACTACACATAAGTGCGACACACTCAGCCTTATTGAGCGCATATATATATATATATATAATTTATTGAATGCCCTGTATTTCAGCAACCGAACCAACGAGACGCTTTGTTGACCAAGAACACTAGCAAAAGTTCCTCGACCACAGTCATACGTAGCTGCACAACTTCGTTGACAAAAGAAGGGTATATCAGCTATCTGTACCTTCCGAACGACCAATTTCTGGTTATCAGAGTGACTGAGACCTCCGGAAGTTCAGTTCCAGCATTGCTAACTAGAAGTTTGAATGTATCAGCGCAGTCCAAGCCTGTTATGCATATTTGAAGGCTATGTTGTGCTGAAATTCGATTCGAATAAAGATGAGTAAGTTTTTACAAGCAGCGAAAATAAAAAAAATAGGTCCTCGAAAAGATTTGCCTCAGAACCACCATAGTGAGACAGTAAGAAAGCTGGTACTCGGTTGTGCAATCGGGATATCCAGTGAAGAAGTCATCTAGCGCCAAACGCAGCGGGTATTTGGCCATGTATCGCGCTAGAAAAATCAGCGTTCACCAAAAACAATGGTGTTTCTCGTGCACAACTCGGTGTCGCCAGCAGAGACGTTGCAAGATATGGTTGCTAATTGATCCGGATTGCATGAATGAATGACGGAATGATTGTGGTAGGCTAGCACCAAGTCACTTCCCCATCCACTTTTATGCTTTCCCTCACAGATAAGATGTCATATAAGTTATGTTACCAAGGCAGGGAAGCGGAGGTGCTGGACACTTACGTTATCCTCTCAACGATAGTGATATTGAGTTGTGACCTATGTAATAGAAGAGAATGTATCATCTACTGGACTGGATGGTTTCTCGAAATAGGTAAATCTTGGGACTGAAAGAATGAATCAACAATTGACCAAGGGGGATGAACCAATAAATAAAGAAATTATGGGTCGAAACAGTTAAATGAACAATATTCTTTGAATGATGCCTTTGAACTAGCAGTGCAAATGAATTATTTGACGGGATTTTTTTTAGAAAAGCCTTTTTTGTGAGCTGCAGCAAAAGAAGCAGCCGTCTACTGTGGGTTTGCGGACCTGGAAAAAATAACCAGAAAATTCACTGGACACCAGTCATTCTGTGAATACTGGGGAATTACTCAAATAACTTTGATCTAGTGCATATAATACCTACTCAAGTGAGATTGCAAACTGAGGATTTATTTACATGGATCAACAGAAAACAGTCTGTTACTGAATGCACCGTGGTTGTATAATGTACAACACTAACAGATAAAGTAGGATAATTCTCAAGTTATCAGTAAATCATCTGATCTCATTCATCTAACTGGAGTTTTAAATGAGGTCAGAATCCATTTTACCACGTCTCCAAACCTTCCAGTCGGGGAAGACCGAATCCAGTAGGTCAACACATTTGATAACCTCATCTTTGCTCATGCCTTCAACTCGGAGCACGCGTTCTTTGCCGTATATACATCCAGTGTCGAAGGTGTTTAGCCCCAGTCGAAGTCGACATCGTAAGCCGGAAGTGGTAAGACGGTGTCGAGAAACAACGAACTCTCGCACCACTTCCTTCGTTCCAGGCAAAAAAATGTTGAAACTGAATGGATAAAAGGTAGAAAAGTCTTCACAGCAGTTGGTGCAATTGGCGACATTTGTCGGATCACTACTAGGTTTACTACGGGCCGGAGAAGTCTCACTGTTATGTCGAATGGCATTGTTGAAATTTTTTGTTCTAGAGCGATGTTTAGCCTTCGACGTGCATGATTTGAGCATTGCTTTGCAGAAACTTGTACTTTCTTATGACCATGACATATAGCTGTATCGACTGGTCTGTTCGAACTATCACGCGATCAAATCGCCTGAGTCACGTGAAGGCAGTGGTAAAATGATTCGAAGATGTAGGGTGGGAAGATGATAAGAACACTAGCAAAAGTTCCTCGACCACAGTCATACGTAGCTGCACAACTTCGTTGACAAAAGAAGGGTATATCAGCTATCTGTACCTTCCGAACGACCAATTTCTGGTTATCAGAGTGACTGAGACCTCCGGAAGTTCCAGCATTTGGTTGCTAACTAGAAGTTTGAATGTATCAGCGCAGTCCAAGCCTGTTATGCATATTTGAAGGCTATGTTGTGCTGAAATTCGAATACTTCAAAAATGAGTAAGTTTTTACAAGCAGCGAAAATAAAAAAAATCAGGTCCTCGAAAAGATTTGCCTCAGAACCACCATAGTGAGACAGTAAGAAAGCTGGTACTCGGTTGTGCAATCGGGATATCCAGTGAAGAAGTCATCTAGCGCCAAACGCAGCGGGTATTTGGCCATGTATCGCGCTAGAAAAATCATCGTTCACCAAAAACAATGGTGTTTCTCGTGCACAACTCGGTGTCGCCAGCAGAGACGTTGCAAGATATGGTTGCTAATTGATCCGGATTGCATGAATGAATGACGGAATGATTGTGGTAGGCTAGCACCAAGTCACTTCCCCATCCACTTTTATGCTTTCCCTCACAGATGTCATATAAGTTATGTTACCAAGGCAGGGAAGCGGAGGTGCTGGACACTTACGTTATCCTCTCAACGATAGTGATATTGAGTTGTGACCTATGTAATAGAAGAGAATGTATCATCTACTGGACTGGATGGTTTCTCGAAATAGGTAAATCTTGGGACTGAAAGAATGAATCAACAATTGACCAAGGGGGATGAACCAATAAATAAAGAAATTATGGGTCGAAACAGTTAAATGAACAATATTCTTTGAATGATGCCTTTGAACTAGCAGTGCAAATGAATTATTTGACGGGATTTTTTTTAGAAAAGCCTTTTTTGTGAGCTGCAGCAAAAGAAGCAGCCGTCTACTGTGGGTTTGCGGACCTGGAAAAAATAACCAGAAAATTCACTGGACACCAGTCATTCTGTGAATACTGGGGAATTACTCAAATAACTTTGATCTAGTGCATATAATACCTACTCAAGTGAGATTGCAAACTGAGGATTTATTTACATGGATCAACAGAAAACAGTCTGTTACTGAATGCACCGTGGTTGTATAATGTACAACACTAACAGATAAAGTAGGATAATTCTCAAGTTATCAGTAAATCATCTGATCTCATTCATCTAACTGGAGTTTTAAATGAGGTCAGAATCCATTTTACCACGTCTCCAAACCTTCCAGTCGGGGAAGACCGAATCCAGTAGGTCAACACATTTGATAACCTCATCTTTGCTCATGCCTTCAACTCGGAGCACGCGTTCTTTGCCGTATATACATCCAGTGTCGAAGGTGTTTAGCCCCAGTCGAAGTCGACATCGTAAGCCGGAAGTGGTAAGACGGTGTCGAGAAACAACGAACTCTCGCACCACTTCCTTCGTTCCAGGCAAAAAAATGTTGAAACTGAATGGATAAAAGGTAGAAAAGTCTTCACAGCAGTTGGTGCAATTGGCGACATTTGTCGGATCACTACTAGGTTTACTACGGGCCGGAGAAGTCTCACTGTTATGTCGAATGGCATTGTTGAAATTTTTTGTTCTAGAGCGATGTTTAGCCTTCGACGTGCATGATTTGAGCATTGCTTTGCAGAAACTTGTACTTTCTTATGACCATGACATATAGCTGTATCGACTGGTCTGTTCGAACTATCACGCGATCAAATCGCCTGAGTCACGTGAAGGCAGTGGTAAAATGATTCGAAGATGTAGGGTGGGAAGATGATACGATCCTTCCATGATTAGTGTGGAAAGTATGCTGTTTTGAAAGTATGGTGGTTGTGCTGCAGCTTTATCAAGGCGCAACAGTTGTTTCGCCGTAGATCAAGCCGCATGTTTTTTCGTGATCTCACTCGGAGAATTTACCGGATACACACAACCATCACTGTGTACGTCAGAATAAAACTAGCACCCAAGAATTAGTTAAGAGGGGGCTTTCAGAGGTTAGATCATTTGACTGGCCGATAACGCTGACCCTCCTATGGCAAATACCTCCGCTCTTCTTGCAAGCCTACATGGCTGTATTTGGACTAGAGAGTTTGAGCCGCTTGGAAACGGCTCGTTTAGCTCTCAGCAATGAAACGCTTTGTGGCCAAATGTTCGAGTAGATAGCTCTTGTCTGAACTTTTCTATCCGGTGCTAGAAGCCATAGCGTTCCAAGGCGATAGTTACATTTTTCAAAAGTTGACGTGGTGCCCGTATGTGAACATCATTGTTCACCTGAACATAGATAAAGTGTGTGAAGATATAGGCTATTATCATTAGTCCCATTCGACCTAAACAACTACTTTTGCATTATGTGCACATCTACACAGATCCCTTTTGATTATCCGGATAATATTAACGTTTGACCCATTGCGGAATTCGGACATGGTGTTCTCCGATGGCACCGATACATGTCAGTCTTTGTCCATTGGGTAGATGTGCAGCGAATCATGTGGGACACTTAAGTTCGGAGGTGCATCCGGAAGTAAGCCTCCTTCCTGATTTCGTTATAACAGCGCCTTTCTGGGGACAAGGAATAGATTGTTTGAATCCATCCACATTTTTACACGGTGGCCCGATTTCATAGACATTTTGAGAGAGAGAGAGAGAGCCAGAGGGAAGTAACTTAGAGAACATACTGACGCACGCTCATGTGTATTTGAGTTATCAAGGTTATTCATAAACACACGCGTCCTATTGGTTGTTATTCCTTGTGGAAAAGTGAACGAGGTAAATTATTATCGTTTTTTGTAGCATAAGTGGTATTCTTTGACAGCAAATTAACCAACTAAAAGCCAGTCAATTTCGCTATGATAAGAATACTGTATTACCTCAGGGAATGAGAAAAATCTAAAAAATATTCCTGGTGAGGTTTCGTTTTCATTCCGAGATAAGTGATTTTCTCGTTTTCTTTTTCTGGGCGTTGCTAAGTTAATCGGAGGCGATATGGTTCAGTGGTTAGAGAGCAAATCTACTGACCGGATGGTCCGTGGTTCGAAACCGACATCTGTCTCTCGATCTCTCCTGTCTAGGCTTGGGCAACCTGACAGCATCCCAGCCCTTGTGCTTCCTCCTGGTGGCACGGCAGTTAGGCACAGAAAGGGTGCTACAGCTGAAGGATTTTTACTTCAGGAGGAGTGAGCTGCCGAACGCAGTTATGTTGTTGAATTCAATTGGTCGATACCACAAGGTTGCTTAAGATGGATCGTAAAACTCAAATATCGGAGAATTTTGAGAAACGACGAAATGTAAGTTGCATGGACGCATATGTCGTGCGACAACAAAGAAGATATTACTTGCTACTTCCGACGAGAATGATACGGAAGGCAGCTGTGTTTATGCAGTCGTCACTATATGACGACTGACATGCAGCTTTGATTCAAGAGAGGTCGGTAGGGTAATTCGTGCTGAAGTCTCCTACACAGCTGTTAATCCGTACAGTCCATGTCTGTGAAAGGTTTCGTGCTTTGGCTCTTCGGACTGAACTTAGATTCGCATGCTCTCCATTCGTCCAGAGTTGTTGCAATCTAAATTCTTGCACGTTTATTATTTCGCTACGCAATTTTTGTATCGAGTCTTGTTGGTATTTATCATTTCATTATAACCCCTTGTGCCTTGCCCGAATCCGGTCGTAGCCTCACCTACCCCGGTCTCAGTTTTGAATTTCGACAAAAGGGCATCACGGTTAGGAGCTAGGTCACGTTACCCGACTGTACAAGGGTCACAGTGGTTTCACGTGACATCTACAAGCTCCATGAACTTACCTGATCAACCATGAATTTCTTGTCACGAAAACTACTTTCCTGACAAGAGCTGTATATAACTGAAGGTATTCCAGTTATTTGGTGGTTTTTAATAAGTAGAGAATTTTGATAGTTTGGGATGGGTGGCAACGAAAACGAATGCTGAACGCAATATGCTATGCAGTACTCCAACAAACTCAAAAGTTTTGTTAAGATATGCTCAGTTTATTTTTTGCCACCCCGATGGATTCAAGTGGAGGCATAACATAGCGAATTTTACCGCGGTTGAGCTTGTCTTGACAGTGATTTCGCACTAACCTTTGGCAGACATCCAGACATCCAGACATCTCCAGCGAGTCCTCACAATAAGAGAGAACACGCGTCATCCATATGATTGCCGGTGACACTCACATTGACCCTTTAAGGCACGAACATGGAAACCAACATCTGTGACTTCATTCATTGTCAGGTTTCGTCCAATGAATCAGGTCACAGGAGTCAGCAACAGTAAGCACAACATAAGTTTGAACCAACCAGTGTCAGAAAGCGCAGACTTTGAACAGTAATGATGTTTAATTCAGGTTTGTTTTTTAAGCTCAAAATGTGCTACGGTTTGTATCAATAATACCGCTGTTTTATCAGTTAACATCAGTACATCTGGAGTGTATTTGTTTTCTACTGGAGTCAGCTGTTTCCCCTTTTAATTGTTCCCCTAGGGATTGTGCTTAAAAACCACTTTTATGAAAACCGTGTGTTACGTAGCGCCCAAAAAAGTGACATGCCTGTGGCAGGAGAACTCTAGTAGAGCTGAATAGATGACGACTGGATGTCTTCCATAAGGTGATGTTTTCTGATCGAAATTCCCACAGAAGGCCATTTGGCGGGAAGGTAGTATACAAAATCCGGAACACAGGGATAAGAACCTTTGACGGACTCAAATCGACAAACATTGAAACGGACACAAAATTACGTAAGCGTTCACCTCTCTTGATTGACTAATAGTCATCGGGATCCTATCTTCTTGGTCAAAAGGAAACTGATGACTTTCAGCAAAAAAGGACAACAAACTGATGTTGAATCGTATGTTTGACTTACACATATTGACAGCTATCTAGTGTACCTCTAGGTCAAACCCTTCTCTTACTTGAACCCAGTATCCACTTCACGTCTACGATATTCACCCACAATATCCCACGAATTTTCGACCCTTAACATGTCGAATCAGCTCTGACAAACTTTTATGGCGCGCATTTTGATAACTTGCGTTACCACGAGCTATGCGTGCACGTTTGTCGGTAAATCACATCGGGTTGTCCTTTTTGCTGTTTTTTTTGGGGGCTTGTAGCAATTCGTGCGACAGTTCGACGGTTCGTGTCCTTTCGATATGCACATTTTGTACGTGTAATACCACATTTTGTTGACAGATCTCAAGACTTCGTTTTTTTGGCTTGTACTTTCGTGCATCACTTAATTGGACTTTTCGGAATAAGTCACATTCTACATGTATGTACTCCTGAGTTATTTGCTGTTTTTTTGGGGGCTTGTAGCAATTCGTGCGACAGTTCGACGGTTCGTGTCCTTTCGATATGCACATTTTGTACGTGTAATACCACATTTTGTTGACAGATCTCAAGACTTCGTTTTTTTGGCTTGTACTTTCGTGCATCACTTAATTGGACTTTTCGGAATAAGTCACATTCTACATGTATGTACTCCTGAGTTATATATTACTGCTTATGAAAATACATGTACGTCGAGAGTGGCTCTCCTTTTCACTGCCCATAAGAACGGTAACTTCTGCGCGATAAAACCGAAGGCAGAATAGCCGTGAGATTTGAAGAAGCTGTCGAAATGATATTTTTTTCAACTGTTTGGTAACCGAGGAGTTTACTATTTCAGCTTTTATGCTGAGACCTGGCCTGATTCACTAGACTGTGACCTGCGCAGTGTCCACTCGTTTGTGTCATCGCAAACATTGGAAATACGGTTGTACACGACTCGTTCTATTGTTGGGACTACGCATTGACCAACATAAACTGAAACACTTTAAGTATTCCTGAGGTGGTTGATACAACTACGATGCAACACCTTTGTGAACCGGCCAGACCGGTCCCTAGTGGAGTCCCCTATTCGAAGGTATCGACAGAGTTCCTAGTTTTGACTAACCGCCAGACGAACCTTGAATCGAATATACAACGTTTTAATAAATCGACTGTTTTTGGGTGCCCCTGTTGTTCTGACTAGGTGCTGCCAGCACAAATTGGTTCACCGGCGCGTGATCCATCTGCACTTATCTCAGACCATTAAGTACCATCTTACAACCCATTTGATGATCCCAACAAAAGTGCAAACCATCTCAACGGCTGGGTCCGCTTGGATGAATATACGCCCCCCTTCCCTACTTAATTACTCTTGAAATATACGCCCCTTTACAATGGACAGTAAATGTGATGCTAATAAAGATCTAAATACTTTATTTTCTGACGGAAGCAGATAAATTACTATTTGTCCCAGGGTCTCACAGCAAATCTACTAATACCTATCATTCACTGTTTCACCTCTTTCGGGCTGTTTGGTTGATATCCCTAAGTTTGGTCATCAAGCATCATCATACCGTTTACGATAAAGTGATCAGTACGAATTTGCTGGTAGATCAATTTCGGAATATTATCGATTGTCACACCTATGCAACCTGACATGATCCAACAAAAGGCAGGTTAACTTTACCTCGTAGTCAAGAGATGCCGAGAAAAAGACTGAATGAAACTAGTTCAGACTGTAGAAAACTTAGTGTTTCTTTATACATGCTCAATGACGGGTCCAAGCCATGTTAACCCGCATATAAATCTCAACAAATTCTCGTAGAGAGAGTGTGATGGTTGCAACGTCTGAAGGAATATTCGAGTGCAGAGCGGTCCACTCTATATTTGTCATGGTGTGGAAACTGGGATGCATAAGTTCCACAAAAGTATCGTCAACAATCAGTAATTCGTAAATTTCATGGCTTCATTAAGTTTTGACGCTTGAGCCTCAATCTTTGGTCCTTAACTACTTCTGGTTAGTTAAGAGGTACCTTGTGAACTCTCCCAAACGAGGCAGCCATCGTCCTCTCATTAGTATGAAAAAACCATGGTTTCATATGAAACAAAAAAGAATGGACGAGGGTTGTTTTTCCAATATCAGGACGCACTGTGCCATATATAAAACTCCCAACACTGTGCAGATATACGGCAATCTCACTCAAGCATTTATTCACAACTAATAGCGCAGCATTTAGAAGAGACTCCATAGAACCATTCTGATAAACTCGTCGAACATCTGGACCTGCCAATTTTTCAGTAGCTGAGTGACTTGTCCCCACCTTAAGCGACTCTGCAAAATAAAGGGACCAGTGAATTAAGATCAGCGCGTGATCGGAATCCACAAATATGTTCCAAAAAACAAGCGCAGTCAGTGATTGACCAGCACCATCCGTAAGTAATGGAGATCAACTTGGATCCATGGCTCGCTTTCCGTTGGAGGACACAAGGATGCCAGACAAGTTCGATTATTACATAGGTTAGTACTACATGAAAACAGCCTCTGGTTAGCACATAGCTGAATCAGTCATCTGTCACTTTCTGTAAGTACCAATTTCATTCCGTGACGACCACTTAGTTAAGTCTCAGATGCGCTAAGCCTGTCCACCCTTGCATTCAGATCTTCGACAACGACGATAAGTGGGCATGCAGCCCATTGCCAAATGGCATTCGAGGCGTCCAAAAAACTTGTCTCCGACGGCGTCAGAGCTACAACCGGTTGCGGAGTAAGCAGACATGACAAAGATGCAGCGACCAACTTACAGCTTGTTAGACTCCTTGTTAGATACTACAGGACGAACCCCACAAATGACTACCAAAGTGTATCCACTTAGGCGAGGATCCTTTCCTTCAAAGATTTAAGATGATACCAACCCATGCCCATCCTGCCGCGATGGCCTCTGAATCTCCGAATGTGCGCAGCTGAAAGCAAGTGGAAAGTGATAGGGAAGTCAGCTCAAGCAATGTGCTTGCCTACTGAATTCTTGTTTCTAAAAACAACACAAAACTATGTCAAGCAAGCCCAGTATGGAATCAACAGCAGCTTGTTGTCCTGCTTTCAGACAGATGGGATATTAAGGATTAAAGATTGATTTCGAGGTGTCTGCGGCCGTTGTTGCCGGTTGATACGCAAAGCAAGATGACCGGGGTAGTCATTCCCAACGAATGGGTATGCAATGGAAGGGAGAATGCATGAGCAAATTAAACCGTTTTGGACAGAATATCTAACGCTAAATCTATGGTGAGCCGGTCTTCTAACGGTGTCAGTTATTTTTCTATTCAAAGCGTTCCAATAATTCTCCGGGTACAAACAAAGGCCACCATTTGGGATTGGAAGTGGTGGTTATTCCTGGAAGATATCTTCTGTATCGGTACTAAAATCGGCTGAATACTGTTCGGATTAAAAACTTGCAAGCAAAAAAATATTCGACACTGATTTCTCTAGTTCTTATTTCAGAACGTGCTGAAAAATCACTGAAAGCATAACCTGTAAAAACCAGATGATTTGGATTTGCGAGGAGAAAGTCCAGGGTAATTAGTTGCTCGCCACGATGAAAAACACTGTAGGCGAATCCTATCAGCTGACCAAGAAAACAATAAAGTACCTTCTGGTGGCAGCAATGAAATGGCACCTCAAAAGACATCTGTATATTGGTCCAGACTACGAATATCCGGATGATGATTTCCGTGATCCCATCTCTATCAGAACCCTTTTGTGTATTTTGTTCCAGTGCTTGTACCGGTGCAATTCACGAAGCGGGATGCTTGATTATTAGATTTTATACAAAAATATCTGATGAGATCATGGTGTTTAAGATTTGGTGCATCCAACAAGCTGATATTCATAAATAATGCTATATTTGACAGACTTGACCTTATATCCAAAAGTGTCTACAGCTTTCACCTAGCCTCTGAACACTTTGCCTTAAACCCACTTGCGTTTACCAACAGGCAGATCACGATAACCCCCTGTTCATCCAACAGTTCATTCGTCTATTTCATGGAGCTTACCCGCCGAAAAAAAGACGCGCATATCTCAACTAATCGATGATCCAGCTATTAATTGGGTGTGCGGTTATGACCCTACCGTGTCCGATATTCGCATGTATATTATCTGGGTGGTGGCATTCGCACCTTGAGTCATGTGTATTCTTTTGACGGTCACAGCATGACTAATGTTGATGGTTGTTTTGGAAAAACAGATTACATGCAGGTCAAAAAATGTCCTCCGACGGATCGTGATAATAATATTCATTGTTTTGTGCTACTTGGAGTTACTAGTAGTCAGAATTTGTTCAATGAAATCGCCTCCGCGTTGCTGAATGAAAACCGCTGTTCTCAACTGCCAGAAGACCGAGGGGCCTAATGTTACCTAATATTAGGTACAGCAGTTACTTTTACATCACAAACCTTGCAGCAGCTGGCTGAATTTGAGTTCCTACTCTGTTACACGTTACACATCCAATCGGGGTTTAAATCTCAAACCTCCGCCTGAATGCAATCTATAGGTTGACTATGTGTACTTGTTTCAATTGGTGAAAATAAGTCACCATTCGATATTTGCAGTGAGTATGAAGCGGCTTTTCGTCCCCACATTAGTGGCACACTGAATGTTCCAGCTAGATGAGCTGTTGCAACCTTGCTTCAGTTGTTGAAAGGCATGAGGCCCATTCATGGTCTATAATATGCGTATTCGTGATGTAAGGGGCTTAATCATTCTTAGCACTGATTAGCCGAACGCGTGATGCGGTGCACCTCATCAGTTGGCAAGACCCGGCCTCCTTGTCTTGTTTCACCATGTGCTCGTGAGTTATATATACATATATAATATAGTCTAGCTTAATTGAAACTCGCATTTGAGCCACGCTCTAGCCAACAGTACACTTTAGTATAGCTTAGAATAAAATATCGGGGCATTTCTGTCTTTAGAAGTAACACTACGAAGGTCACCTTTCTGCCTGAACACATGAAAATACCGTTAAGGTGGGCTGCCTAAAAGAATATTCGTTTCTTTCTGACTAGTGAAAATCATTTGGTAAAGTCTATCTGAGTGGGATTTGTATAATTCAGCAATACGTGCAGAAGCCATTCAGCAAAAAATATAAGAAGCAGCCTGAAGAGTGATGAGTATTGAGGCATTACTGAACTACAAACACTTTAGACTCCCCAGCCTGTTACAGTGAGGCACAAAGTCGGTTTATTCTTGATATTTGTTCTGTCTCTCCTTCACGTACCGAATAAAATGACTGTACTCTTACGATAAGTTAGTCTGAAAGATGGTTAGACAGGGAGTATTCAGACCCAAAAGGTTACGAGGTTTCGTTCAAAAAGATAACTTGTGTCATCGTGGCGCTCCAAAGTTAGCCATGTTTAACGTCAGGTTTGACAGGCGAAAAGCAAATTCGTTTAACGATGGGCATCTCTGCAGACAACACTTGGTGTTTTCGGACTATCAGATTAGCGACAAAAAATCTAATTTCAGGTCCCAAGCGTGCTTGGCACTCAATGCTGAATGGAAAATTGGTGCATACACTTGGCTTGCCGAAACACGTAGTTCATTTGCCGGATCGTTTATCAAATATGATTTTTGAAATGCCTACGTAAAGCATTTTCTGAAATAACATAGTTGCGGTTTCTCAATCTAATTTATACCTCACAATGAAATGCCACTCAGACAATCCAGATATAACCCAATGTTTTAGAGTGGGCAGGAGTAAAATACCGGTAAAAAATCAATAGGGTTTTTCATAAGCAGTCAGCATAATGATTGAGGAAATTTAGTCATATGTGCTCTTTGACTGGTCAGAGTAGATGACTAACTATTACAACAGATGCGTCAGGAAGGAATCCTCTTCAACCTGGAACGCGTATTGGGAACATCTTCGTCCGGTTCATAGAAGGAAACGACTCCACGGTTAGTCCACGTTGGCCGGTTCTGAAATATTTATTATATTCTATTGTATTGTTTGTACTGTATTGTATTCTAATCTATCCCATCCCATCCTATTCTATTCTAATCTCATCTTCAGATGCTTGTTGGTTTCCACTACCTCCACAACCAGTTCCGGTGACATAAATCTTAGTTCACTTGTCAAAATTTCAACATTTTCCATGCATTCACTGCTTACAGTGTCCTATGCATGCCCCATTATTAACAAGTCTAACTATCTTGGTGCGCATTTACGTGCTTGTCTGCCCTAGGTGAGCATTCGTGCAATCTTTGGATTTTATTTAGTGTACGCAGTTTCTAGCCCCATTAACCAGGGGATGACCCTGTAATTAAATTAATAAGCATACTAGGCATAAACATTTCCTCACATAAAATGTTGCTCTAAAGTTAACCGTAATTATCATCATCATCATCATCATCATCATCATCATCATCATCATCATCAGCGTCACCGACAGCATGACATCAGATCCCTCTGACCTGCTGACTTTTGTGCCGATTTTACTTCTGTTGCTATGCGGGTAAGAATGCGGATCTTGGTGAGACAACCTATTTACCTAGCCTCTCTGAAGCAATGACTTCTTAATCTGTTCCAAGTACTTTTCAGTTGATTGACAACAACGCACTGTGCTGAAACGCACCGTTGGGACAAAATCCGGAGAACTATCGGGTATTCGCATGGAGCGCTGCCCAATTCCCACATATTTGGTAACTAGGTTGCCGGGTAGGTGTAGCACTGGGTTTATCACCCTGCCGACAGGGTGTACCACTTCTGTACGAATAGCCTTCTCAACTGCCAAGGCACTCTTCATCAGGTTTATCTGAAATCCGCTACTACGGCCTTCAGTTCATACATACATATGTCGATGTACTAAACATCAGGGCAACGGACCTAAAACCGGGTTCAATTAAGCAGTTCAAATGCAAAGATGTTCGAAATTTGCATTCCGTAGCAACTTTAACAAGCTACTAGTTATCGAAGCTTAGTAAACTTTTCCGATGGTCCCCCAAACGAAAAGAAACGCATTCTGCCAGTGGGATCTCCAATGTTCATCATTGTTGCTAAAATTTATGTAGAATTTGAACATAAACCTCCGTGGAAAAGACACCAGTTCCTATCGTGTTGCGGATGTTTGCTACTCAGTAATCTATTAAGCGGTGTTGAAATATGCTCATGCAGTATCCACAGGGTCTCTCCTAACTGGTTGGTCAGTGGGTTGAGATCTGATGATCCTGATCCTGCCGATATGGGTTTTGCTTTCTAAAACGCGGGGTACTAGACTATTCTCACACCGACTACCACTGCCTTGAGATCAAACGTTTGAGCGCAAAGCTCTGGTTGAGGACCGTAATCATTGTCGTTTCTAGGTTTCGGAATGCAGTAACTCACGAACCCCACAGATACAAAACTTCATGCCAAATATGCTGTTGTGTAGGAACTTCAGCAGGGACATCTTATTTGCTGAATACAAAGGATTGGTAAATGAAACCCTAAAATTTAGCTCCAAATTCGACAACAGAGAAGCTTTGTGTGTCAAGACTTATAGGGGCTTACCAAAGCAAACTATGTAGTTACTTACTGGCGAACTCCTGGGAGTTAATTGACTGCAATAGGGATGAGATAATCACGACTACAAGTGGTGGCTGAAAAGTTGCTTGTGGTGTTTCTGATCGCGTTCATGAGAGCCACCGGATCTCGCAACAGTCACAATTACAGCTCGAGGCGTTCCAACCTCTCGATCACAGAGTATAATTAGGCTAGACGACCAATCCGAAAACACATCAAACGTAGTCTGCGTGAGGCCAGAGAAGCTTGTTTGAACCAGAAAATTCAAGAAACGGAAGAGACAAGTGTGACTGAGGATGTACAACATCTGTTCCAGCCAAACCGCAAAACAGTAACTAAAACAAATTCCGTGAGTGAGAAACTAATATGTACTCAAATCAGCGGACGAAATATTTTTAACATTCGTTTAGTTGGTTCTGTGCTCCTAAGCCTGTATCATTCATTCGGATAGCTCATTTTAAGTCATGGTTAATGAGCTTATATCCTTTCACCTGATGAAACACTAATATGCTTTCCATCAACGCTGTTCGAAAGGCGGCAGAAAGTCCTTGTGTCCCGATCTGATTAGATCGCCCCCACATATTTGGGAACAAGAATGGCTTCCGGAGAATCGGAGTTTTTCGTTGGTCGTGACGTGTTCAAAAAGCTACCCGAACGGATTTTTACAATTATCAGTCTCACGCCTTTCGTCACACAACTGTTTGATCTCCTTATGTTGCAACGTCCTTATGTTGCAACGTTGCAAAGTGAGATTTCCACCTGGAGAACTGTGCGCCAATCATATCTTTGCATTATGGCAGTGCCACCGACAAAATCGTGGTCTACTTTAAAGGGACCCTTGAATCAATGGACCACCGGTCGGATTAGTGTGTACAGTAAACTGTACAGAGGCACCCTGATAACCAGCAGAATTTGTCAGGGATTTTGGCTTCTATCCTTTTTTGCTGTACTTTGTCATCGATGTCTTCATGGAACGAATACTCCAACGAGCCATGAAACATGGAATCGGGGTCATATCCGGGGAGGTTTTTGGATGGATCGCGTAAACGAAACGTATTTTGTTTAATGATTAGCTATCAGCGCGCAATGATCCAAACAGATTATTGGAGGTAGTCCCATTTTAAGCGTGGATTTTGCGATTTCGTGGTATGATGTCTTACTACATGATTTTTGGTCGTCTGATGCTATTACTTCAGACCAAAGAGTTCGGGGAAGAGGCGGTGACACGGTGAAGTAAAATAGAACAGGCTTCAGTTAAACTGGGTGCTATTGGATCTTCGTCCCTTCCTGACTGGGCTCACGTGGTTGCACGTGATTGGTTGCCTAGCTGAATTTCGGTCGCTGTTATGCGCCGACATTATGTCGGGTTAGGTGCGCAGATGATGCTGAGTTGATCCTGCTGGTGGCGCCTTGACACAAAATGATGGTCAGGTGTGTTTCGTTTAAGACAGTTCAAACTAAAGTGCCTAATACTTGATCATTTCCCTTAAGGACATGGGACTTCTCCGCACTGGGTCCCTATCCTTATCTTTTCTCTCCATTCCTTACTAAGGAGTCCTCCCTCATCGTCGTATGATAGTCAGGTGCCATTATGTGCACTGCTGTCAATGCCAGTGATGGCGGTGATGATGGACAGAATGCTTTAACAGGATCCCATGTCCACTGAGGATTTTTCGGGTTACAAGGATGACAGATCATTGACCGTCAAGCGTGTTCAAGTTGGCGAATGGAATGTATTTCTCAGAACTGGGTCCTCTCACATTAAGTTTAGCACGCAGCAAGAGTCCACGTCGGATGCATTGCATTTCCTTGACAGCGTGACACACAAAAACGACGGTTTACCGGAAACCACCAGATGCTGGTGCGGTTTTAGCGGCTTTCCTTTGCTCAAGTAACTTTTTCAGCACCACTCAGTCCGACCCGTGCAAGTGCACTTACGATCTCCCATCCATTGCGTTTACGCTGCTATCATCTGAAACACGTGTCGTGCTTATGGGATCGACCCACACCAGGTCAAGTTGTTTTCGATTATACAACTGTCAAATTGGAATGGTTACTCTGGTTTTCACACTGCGCACAATATATACACATTTAATTCGACGCAGCACAGAGACACGGACGCACAGAGCAGGAAGACAACTGGAATCTACAGGTCTACGGACAACTGTGGAACTCGCGTAGCAATTATGGTACAGAGAAAACACCCCCTGAGACTGGGCCTTCACTCAGGAACTCTAACCAGTTATGCTCGACCCATAAGTCACATTCTGACTTACTGCTTTTTGTGTTGCATTTATATTATGCGCGATGTACCTGGTAATTGTAACCCATTGTCTCGCACACCATAAACTGCTATTAGTGCATACATCTGATTCTTGCATTTGATCATTGACAACCAGAGCAGTAATACGGTCTTACAATACTCAACAGCAAATTCAAAAGCAGTCTTTGCTAGTACATTTTTAGAGATCTTTCGTCGAATAAGAGTTATAAGGAAGGGAGGGGTCAGCTTAGCAACAGCACAAACTGAGTTTAAAAAAAATTCAAAAAAGCAGACACCAGATAAGTTCAATGAGGCGGCAACTAATGTATGAACTGGTCCCGACACTAAACTCAACAAGGAGTGAACCGGAATAGTTGTTGTCTCATACAAAAAGGAGATATCGATGTTATTAGAAGAGTGATAAATACGGTTAAAATTAGAGCAGCATTCCAGGAAGAAAACACTTCATGCTTAACATGTTTAGTCGTGCATTAATCGGGTCTCCTTCCAGTTGATAAGACTAAGAAATATGTGTACGAAATAAAATACAGCACGTACAAAAATCTCAAACGAAAACAAAGCAGATTTTGTTAGCTTTACGTGAAACATAACTCTCGATATTGAGGGACTGAATATTCAGCCGTAAGATACCAAAGAAAGGTGTGTTGCTGATCCGCAAACCAGTTGCATATTATAAACACCTGAATTGTTCTCCATTGATGTACTTTCTGGACACTACCTCAGCTTACTGCCTGCCTCAGTGTTTAGGTAAGCCACAAAATCCCCACTACCTGATGGCGGTAGATGAATGAACTTGAAAATGTCTTCTGGGAAATCCTACTATTTCAGGTTTTTCGCCAATCAAATCACTCAATCAAATTTGCAATCAAAAAATAGTATATATCAGCAAATTTACCAAATCAGTGAGAAAATTGAAACGAAACAACTTTTTGCAACGGTCATTTGGGATTCACATACGTCTTCTGAGGGAATAGAATTATTCTGCGTCGACGATTTACCAGTGTTTGCTGTTTAAAAAAATGGATTGTTTGGCTGATTTGATGGCCTGTCGTTGGACGACCATTCGAGATGACGTCACCGGCACAACGTTTAAAATCAGCGTTTCGTGTTACGTTGCTGCAGCAAATAAATTGCCTAGGAAAACGGCGCTACCTGCTTCTTACCTAGATGTAAATATCTCTTTTGGTCTTACCACAATTAATCATCTTCAAGCTACAAATATATCGAGCATGTGTGATGAATCTTTCAAAGTGCCAACTTGGATTTTCAGGAGATAAAAGCCTATGTAAGCGAAAATAGTCAAGCTAACGAAGCAAAACTTTTACACTATCAAGCAGTCTCCAAGTTTTCAAAAGAGAGAAATCTAATAATTTTTGGTTGTGCTGGTGTTTGAATCAGCAAAGAACATGATAGTCATGTTAGCTCTGGTTTGTGTTGCGCAGGCGATGACCAGCAGCCACAAATTATGCCCCTAACAAAAAACCGTTTAATTGGCACATTGATTAACCGTATAGAAGCATCGCTGACGCACCTAATTTCATTGTGTAAATAAAAATTCACGCATCTCATCCTCCAACTTGTTTAGCCACTCAAGTTGACTAGCTTGTCTTCTCCTGAAGCAATTATTCCAGACACATTTTTCGGAAGTCGTTTTGAACAGGGATACTTCATTGATTTGTTATAGGATGCTCATATCTGCCTAGTCTTACTGATGCGTTTATTCAAAACGCTTTTCTTCAGGTTTGACAGTGAAAAGCATACTTCTAGGATAACTAAACCTGATTATCTTCCAAAGTCGTTCGCGGTGTACTTTCACAGCAATTCATTAAGCTTGCATGATCTAATCTTTTAATTGTTTTGTTCTAGATATCTTAATGAACTTGATCTTGGCCGGGCGGAAGGGCCTATTCTATGGGTCCGTCGACTTTTGAATGTCTAATTTACACGTGTACATTTCAAGTTTGAAAATACAGCATTAATTGGACTGCTGCCGCAGGTGATTGTATGATAAGGTCAGTAGGTATAGCATTTAAGCACCGATGACAACAACTACAGATAAAGTAATCCGAAAAATAAGACTCATAGTCTTAGTGCTCAATTCCCGATTACGTTTAACGCGAGACTACACGTAATGGCATAGCTTCAATTTGGACTCGAACATTAAACTCAGGTTAAAGTCTGGCAAATCGATCAACGGCGTAAAAAATCGTACCAGATGGCATGAAAACCAGCGCAGAATATACGTCAGTTTTCCCGATTTCTCCGCTAGCATTGATGTAGTTGACGCACATTAAAAACATTTGATTTCAACCTTTCTGTTGCACGACATATTTCTAGGACAGTTTGTTATAGTCTCACTTGGAGGCATGGAAGCCTCGCACGGAATGATTTCGTATGTAGAAACGGGACGTATATGCCATCTAGCCCGCCAGTGCCTCAGTATTTCAGCATGAGTGCCGAAACATGTTTTCTACTATTCGCTTGATCTCAGCGGTAACCGTGTCGGGGCGTTAACGTCATAACCGCAATCCCCTGTGCCTGAAAAACGATATGTCTGTCTTAAACATTGTCTTCGAAACATTTTCAGCATCATATGAACTGCAGCAGCAACAGGCTTAATTCGCTTTAGGGGATTTAAACACATCGTTTTGGCTACCTGTCTTGTCATCTGTTTAACTAACGCAGCGGCGACTTCGTCGAACCTGTCTCAGGTAGACAGCCGCTGTGCAGCGGACGCTTGCATTCGTTCGGCTGGGCTCCGGCAGGCCCTATCACAGTGGGCTTGTAGCGATTACCGATACTAACTTCCACTGGGTTCGAACGCCAATTGTCAGCCAGAACCATAAATATTTCAGTCTGAAGCTTTAGTGTAAACGCGCAAATAAGCATTCGCATTGAAGCTTACATGTTCAGAACTCGCTACCGTCGTGTGTGGTTAGCGACCTTCCTACAGAGCTATCTGAGTCAAGCACTAAGCCAAAGGTATTTGGGTTACCCAAAATAAGCCAACATTTCTAGTTCGAGCAGTCATCTAGGGTCATTGTCCTATGTGTACGGCCCACCACCAGAAGGACCAGCTGGTCGGAAACTGGAAAGAGAGGGCTCGCTTGAAGAGGGATAAAGAAAATAATGCAGAAGAAAAATTATTCTTATAAGGAACGCAGACAGTGCATGATATACCACAGTCCGATATATCAATCAAACTTCTGTCGAACTGAAATACATAAGAGGACCTAAATATAAACGATGTTGATGAACTGAAGGATGAAAGGTGATCATACTGATGACCTTACTTTGACTACTGAGGATAAAGTTTGTCACACTTCCATCATTATGCCACATGTAGACGAGCTAAGTGACAAATTCTATGGCTAACCTCACGTCCAAATACATGTGTTTGGGTCGGTGAACTAAGGACAACTGGAAGATGGTGAAGCCCTCATTAATCGTCTCCACGAGTGACAACGGCAATTCTTTTAATAAACACATGGTGCAGTCGGGGACGGAACTGTTTTGTTTCATGAACTACTCAGGAGGATGGGCATATCAGTATCGATTATGTAGTGATGACGGAAGTTGGTCATAAAGTATATGGCACCTACTCCGTAGTAGATGCAAGTCGGTGTGTCGTGTTTGGAAACCAGGGGAACAATAGTCACGTCAGACCTGAGGAAAGTGAAGAAACAAGAAAGTGCCTCGAAATTTCGCAATGACGATGGATAACCAGATCCCATGCACATCCGAAACTTTATGGTCCAGGACGGTTCCGGAAAATTTAGTTGGATCGAGGAAAAACCCGAAAGCGCGATTAGTCTGATGTCAATGATGTATCAATATCCGTTTTGTTTAAGCAGAAAACCTGAGATTTATTTAACGAAATACCAGATCTGATAGATACAGTGATATGGAAACAATATGGAAGATGAAAATTCTGAAACGCGTGCGAAAAGGAGGGACTGAATGCCGAACCCAACAAAGGAAGCAACTCTGCTTGTAAGTGAATCACTTTTGTCACAAATAACCGAGTGGATTATAAACTCCGACTGCTCGGTCAAATTCTGACATCTTGGCAACATCACTCTTCAAAACTGCCCAACCGGTCAAAGGATATGAATCTAAGCTGTGTAACTCTCCTGCCCTGACTTAAGTACCATCGACGGGAAAACTTCATTTATCCGGAAAGAATAACGTGACACGGTGCTTGACAACACCACCATCAAGCTAGTTAATGAAACTGATTACTGAATACTACACTAGGAGTGTGCTAGTGTACTGCTCTCGGGATATAGTTACAGTATCATATTAGACTGTAACTTGTGCGTGGCAGCAGTGCAAATACTGCAAAACATTCAAGTGGAGCCTGCAGTCATTACCAGACTTTCATATTCGGGTTGCCTGACAGCTTAGAAGATCTTCTGGAACATTTCCCCACTGTTTGAAGTCGTCCAGTTATTCGGCGTAAAAACTCACGCATGACCATTTCTTCAACCGAAAACGAGTTTGCATTTCTGTATAATTGAAATTCCTCGGCTCGATAAGCAAAAACAGGTGTTTACAAGAAGCCATTTCTCTTCGGTTCTTGTTTATTTGTGATTCTTTCTACTGGCATTCATTTGCCGAGGAAATTGTGATTGGTTCTGATTATCACAATCCAGAAGGCTGAAAAGGTTTAAATAATTTCATTTGGAAAATCTGTTGTGTAGCCATGAAAACGTCCCATTCTTCTTTAGGACCAAAAATTTGAAGGCACTGACTCTCGTAGGTGGGTGGAATCTACACCCTACTGTTAAGTTGCCTTATGCCGTTCTCAGTCGCAGTTGTCCTTTACGATTAACGGATTCCAATCACCTTGGGTCAGTTTTACCGAGCTAGGCCTGACAACGTTTTCAAAATAGGGACAATCTTTAAAAAATTAACAATTTTGTTTTTTTTTTGTCGATTCCAAGAAATCCTATGAGTCTTATCCCTGAATTCCAAAAAGTTTTATTAGACGACCAACAGTACATACATCTTTATTTACTAACGAACTTTCCAACTCCTGTGTGCGTTTCAGGTAGAAAACTGCACTGTTCCCTATATCACACTTTCTTGCTTAATCTACTTCCTTTAGACCAATCCATCACTGTTTCAGCCAGTTCAGTTCTCCCTTTGGTGTTGCCTTACCTGGGTAATTGTACCAAAAAAGAGGGGGACTGATCACTTGAAAATGATGTGAACCGGAATTCTCCAAGTCCCGGAAACCTACCGCAGCTGAAAAATGTCCAGCAGATTTCGAGCATCCGTGGTCCTAGCTGACCGGGCTTTCCTCATAGCCGGGTCAATCGATCGACTCAGCCAGGACAGTTGCTGGGTCGTTACTCAAGCCAATGACGATGCTCAAGATGTGAAGATTCAGTTGCGTCGTGAACTCGTAGAGTGATGTCAGGTGTCCAGAGTGCAAGCCCTAACTCGGTCAAGCATATGCACTGTTGTTGATCTCCAAGACGAGTGAGACTCGAGCCCAGCGGAATCATCGCAACAATTCCGCCCGGACGGGGGAAGGACTGTTCGTGAATAATGTGAAGAGGACTAACCAAAGGCGTTGCAAGATATGTTCCCGCTATGCTTTCGCGTCTTCTCTTAGACTAACCCATTACTGTTTACTGCCAGTATTGTTGCTTACTATTTATTACCGTTTATTTACTTGTTGTTGTTTGACTAGTCAAGTGTTGACCTTTTCCATAATTCACGCGTCTGAATTTTAAACATTTACCTCTGGGCTCACACTTAGGTTGACACGACGTTGGTAGTTTGCAAACTAAGGTGTACGCCGGTAGGGGAAGTGCGAATAAGGAAGGTACTGCTCTTGGTAAAAAAAGTAAACAAACTTCATTTCTATATTCTGTTTTTCTCCATGAGTTCACCTTGAATTCTTGGGAATTTGAAAACAAGAAGCACGTAGATTTGTTTCTTCTGGAGTACCCGAGCGAGGAAGCAACACTGACGGTTTGCTAATGATTCTTCAGGTTCTCCGAAAATTCCACTTGAGCGAATTCCCTATGGACCAGGATAATGAGTGATCATTTGACTCCATACTTCACGCCTCTTGTTTACAGAATCCTTTCTTCCTGTGCCACTTGGAAAGTGGTGCCTCCCAAAGGTTGTTGTTTAGTTAATTTTTTATTGAGCAGTTGAGAAATCTTGAGTAAATTTCTGAACGAAGAGCCCGAAAGTTTCAACATTATCAAAACAACTCACGGTAAACGAATCTCTGCACTTTTAGCTCAATAACAGTTGATTTGAACCGGGTTAAATGAGTGAAGCTTATAGAACTTTTTCATTTAACCGCCCATATAACAACAACGAATGAACAGTGTTTTTGGGATCATCTCTTTATGCAGTTACAGTCAGATTGGAAAAGTGTGCGAGACTGTCTTACGGTTGAAGATGTAAGAGCTGTCATGGACATGCGAGCTCCATTTTTACGATAAGAACGATGCCCTCACATAGTATTAGTGGATCCAAATCCCCATCCAAATCCCATAAAAATACGAACACTGTAGGCCTTTTAAATAAATCAGTACACATGAAGGAATGAGGAATTGTGCCATCGACGGAAAGTATTGAATAGTAGAGTGTGGGGTAGAGAAAAAGCGTCTTCGTGCTTGGTGAAACCTATACTAGAATAGTCAGTATACTATCCCGCATTTTAGGATTTTGGTGCCGAATTCGTACAGCACCAGGACGTATCTGCGCGTCGAGCAGACAGTCACGTAAGCCATTAATCAATGCCGAAATAAATGCTGGCAAATCAATATGTCGACATGCAACTGCGAGCGAGAATCACTCAGATTTGATCACTACACGTTCATCTTGCGTGAAGCAGGATTGTTTTAGCCGACTAAACGGCGGTCTCACAAGACACTGCAACTTGTTGAACGCGTGTCCAGAGTTGCTAACATGATATTTAGTTTTCTGGACTCTTGGATTTCTATAATTATATTAGATCGTGGTGGGCTGCACACACGATGTGATGTCTTCCGTCGTGGACACCAATGCAGGATGATGGTGGTTCAGCGGTATCGTTCAGCCTCATTCAATGCTCAAATTCTGTGCACCATGAGGTACTGAACATTCTGTGCCTAGCACTGAGCCAACACAGCAATAATCGCGGTGTCGATGGCATATATGTCAATGAACTCCAGTCACTGCAGAAGTATCGGGCAATTCAAAGGTCACTGTCTCATTTAACATATGGTGCTGTGTAGCTGAATGTTCACCTACCGATTACATGAGGACGAAAATTAAATTGGGAAGGAGGAAGTAACAAAGCTTGTACACTAGTGTCGGTTTAAGTGCCAGGTAACGGGCATTGATGTTTTCACAAAAGAATGAAATTTTAGAGGACTTGACGTAGCCCTCCAGTTAGTTATCCCGTTTCATAGCACATCTGCTCTTCTTGGTCTATTTACTTTGATCATTAATAGGTACTTTAATTTCGGGAATCGTGGCACCATATTTTGAAATCATTACGACACCAGTTTATGGTGCCTTCCTAATCCATTGGTCTAGCCTCTTTTTACTTTGCCGAACTTTTACATAATCGACAGGGTAACGCGGATGCGATTGTTTTTTATTGCATTCCAAGGATAAAAAACATGGACTTCCCTTTCGATGATTCGGGCTCAAATACCTGCATTAACTTCCTGAAACTGGCCGCCGGCCCCCTTTTCAAAACTTATGTTTACATGTTGCCCCATCGAAAACGACATAAAATGATACATTCCCTCAGGATATCAAGTTTAGCTCCATTCTTAGTAACGAGACGCCAAGCCAAGTGTAATAAACCAGGTAAATGTGACTATTAAGGAGGAAGAGATAAGATCCATCCTCATCGCCCCCCCCCCAAGACATTCACAAATCAAAATCAAAATAGTTTCTCGTCACCCAGAAAATAAAGGCGATAGCAAGTTATATCGGCCGATGTCAACTAAGTCCTGGATAGTTCCCTGAAAAGTTGAGTTACAATTTCTATGCCAGTATAGTGTTAATTACAACAGTTACATCAAAAGACTGTGAGGTCCACGAGCTTATGAATTTGGGCCGTTAGCCAGTTTAACTCTGCTTTTATCACAGCTGCAAACTCACTTACTTAAGTAAGAGTTTGCAGATCGTCTAACCATTCTTGAAAAGATATATTTGTCAAGCTGTATTCCATCTCTTACATTTAGTAGCACCTAACCAAACATCTTGAAGACCCAAATCCTCATGTTTTCAGTCAAGGACCAAGTACATGGTTAAAATCACCCACCAAGTCGTTCTAGACCACCTCATCGGACCACGCAAAATAACTCGATTGTGTTTGCCTACTTCGATACCCCGCATCTTGGGAGGGAATTTTATTCTTCAACTGGATGTTAACCTGATCTCACCCTGACTAGTGGCAAAACGTCCGAACAGGGGTGAGTGATGAACCCCAAAGAGTTGCAAGAAAACAGGCTTTCATTTGGGCACTTCAACAATCGACCAGTATTGATTGTTTCCTCTGATCTTCTTTCCGGGTGGATTACATTCCCTTTCCATATTGTGAGATTTCTCAAGTCCTTTAGCTGTCAGCAGCCTGCTATGCCCATCTCTTTCTAATTCCCATTCAGGACGGCCTTTGCAAGTGTGTACTGATCACACCCTGATTGTCGATCAGCGACCACGGACTGGAGGTGTTCCCGTTCACATCCCCTCCAATAATAGGGGACTGCATGGACAAACTATACGCATCGTACTTTAACAGCATCCATTAAAATTTCGTCCCTCTTGCCAGTAAATAATTTCTCAAAATATCACCAAAGCGATCTTTCCATTGATAAAAATTAAGCCTCAGGTGGAACTTTGAGGAAATGAGACAATTGTTTCTCCCTCATAACTATGATTGTTGCCCTAAAGACCTAAGAAAAACGTTACGTCAACATATGGTTTTCGTTGCCAGCATGGCCGCCATTTGTGTGATTATCCGCACATTAACTCGATGACGTCATGATACTGGCGTGTTTATCGACGTTGTAATACGCGAGTGGGTTGAAGAATTCGATCCAGGGAACAAAAGATTTTCAAATATTGTAGCAAAATGAAGAACAACGTCTTGGTAACATGATATGGAAAAAATAGGTGAACAAGTGATTTCTATCACCTGCAAGTAATTAGGAAAACTGAATTTTTGGCACCGATGGGCGATGACGGACCTGAGAAAAGGGACAATGATTGCATGCTGTAGCTACAATATGCCGTCACTCGTTTTGGCGACGTCCGGGACTCTTACATTGTCCCCCGGGGCAAGGTGCTTTGGGCAAATATCTGTTAATTCCTTCTGAATTTAGGCATTTTTGTTTCTATAACCACATAATCCAATTTTACACGTGCTCAAAGCGTCGTTTTTACGGCTGGAAATTTTTAGCTTATGTGTGTTAATGTTTTGTACTATGCAATTGAAAACCGGATCATGTGGTGAAGACATGAAAGCCACTAACCCGCGGTAAAGATGAATGCTTGATTTTCCGAAACCCAGCTGCAGTTTATTTGGTACGGCCCGGTACTATGACTATCAGCCTAGTCTTACGTCCGTCCAGCAGGTGCGAGCGTATCCACACAGAGATTTGCTTACCTGCAACCGTAACACACCGGGGAGTTATCGATGGGGGACTGTGAGAACATGTGCAAACACTGCGTCCGAACTCAGGACATTGGCACGTGTACACGCCTGTTGTGGGATTCCCGGCATCCGGAATGTTTATCCCGGCGTGCCTTACCTTTCAGCGAATAAGGGGTGCGTTCACGTATCACAGACTAGTGAAGCAGTCCTGAGTACTCTACACCTGTTTCGGCGGAAACTCAAAACAAATGATTGGTAGTATGCCCAAAGAGGAGGTTTTCAAATTCTTGGTGGGTTAAAACATACATCAATGGAAAAATACTAAACAAGCTTCTGTTATAGTTAAGGATAAAGTTTCCCATAGTCCGAGGAATGACCTCACTTAATGAGCATTAAATTGAGCGAAAAGGGGATCTGGTTGTCTGTGGATTCTGTGCAATCATTCCATTCTGCACGTTGCAAGTCTTTCGAGGACATTCAAACATTACAAATATTCACGTGATTGGTGTAACGGACAAAACACAACACATGTTTTTACCTTTAATCAATAACTCATAAGACCTAAACTGTTTTAGAGCCTCTGAAGTAATGAGGCTGCTTGGATAAGTTGATCTTGGTCACATTAGTGGCAACCCCTAATCAACTAACCAGCCAGCAAATAGCTTTAAAAACCTTCACGAAAAGGCTTACGCACATCTTAGAAATTATTTTCATGTTACCTTGAAATGACTTTATGCTGCACACTATTACCAATGTCTTCCAATTACAGAGTGGTCTTGGGGCAGCAATGATTCCAAGTCTTTTCTGGTGACTCACTAAGCGTTTTGGGGAAGTCATTATTGTTTTATGGAAGAAACGTCCACTATGATAATAGAAATATCTCTCAATTGTCGCACCTGTGTGTTCGACCCAATATTGAGAATTAAGACAAACATTTGACACTACACACCTCGAGAGAATTTCTGCTCCAAGGACTGTAGTGTTCCCGATTTTTTTATTCATCTGTATGCGTTTGAGTCCACCATAAAAACCCACAATTAAGGAAAGCCCAAATATTTTAAATCTTTGCTTGCATAAAAATGTCAGCCATGTAGTAATAACATTGATTTTCGTATGACTGAGCTCACTTGCCACAAAGTAGTTTAGATATAATCTCCGAGTGGAAAGCCGACGTTAATCTTGATCTGAATATGCAATAAGTCTTCTGGTGTGCACCGTAGCTGGGTGGAAAATAAAATAAAAGAGATGCTGTCTTACTAGACTTTATAGTCCAGTTCCACATGGTTGATCTGCATGCCTTTTCCTAAATTGAATAGAGAAAAAAACAAAGGTTATCACTTTTCAGTCGAGTTTTAAGGACATATGTTCGAACTGTGATAGTGGCAAGTACTACCCAAAAGTGATTGTAGTGAAAGCATTTAAAAATTGGGGTGTAAAACACTCTTGGATTGGTTGGTGGAACGAATCGTCCATGGCACAGAAAGTTGTGAAGGAATCAGAAAGCACTATAGACGATATTTCTTATCTTACAACAGTATGGAGTACATTTGCACAGCACTTTTAACATCAGATTCATTGAGGAGAGTAACGGACAAGCAGCGGTTACGAGCTGGTGCGTGATCCCAAGCAGTGTAGGAGATTACATAAGTTGTACAGCATGCGTGGCGCCAATTGTAGCGGATTTGGGTTTATTCCCGTTGCATAGAGCACGTCATACACCACGATCAGTTTTGTAACAGGACGTCCAGTCCTGCACCTTATCAACTTAATTCACACGAGTCAGGACAGTGAGGTTGCTGGGATCGCACCATGCAACAAACTGCAGTCCATTTCAGCGGCCAGAGTGAGTGGCAGAAATTCTTAACCGAAGGAAATTGTGGTAGACTTGCTATCAACAGAGTAGCCTAGTATGTGTGGAAAACACTCCAAGCATTTGCATATAATACGGAACAAACGATAATTGTGTTCGTCATAAAGTAATTGATCAAAAGCCTTTTGCAAAAAGACTGCATGGAGGTTATAAAAACTTTCATCCTCCTTAATGATTTGCCAAGGAGCGACAAACTGTGCGGCTCTCTGTATAGATTCTTGAATGTTAACAGCAATCATTTGGGAAACTGGACTGGTATGTTACTCATTCTCACTTGATCAATATGACCAGACTGGGCAAAGCTCACAAAAAGCAGCAAAACATCCAGATGAAATAAAATAATTCTGAAAGCACATGAAGATATCGGATGTACTATGTGTACATAATTGTCAGTATTACTGAAGCATCGTGTAGAATCCTGGAACTTGGACCTAGTCACTGAAAAACTAAATGAGGTTATTTGAGAAAGAACGGAAAATAGCAGCACAAGCGCACCATCCAGCAGTGTTATTATTCCCCCGCACATGCTATCCTCCGGCTCCCTATATCAATGCTGAAAGTAATCCGCAACTCGAGCGCTTTCTGCATGCATATTTAGACTTGATCATATTGCTCACAACAGAACTGCTATCAAATATATTCTGAATAGGAGATTTTCTGTAAGCCCTCTCCTAGGCCCGGCCAAAAATGCCAAGTGATTTGCAAATCCACCACTGACATAGTATGCTATAAAAAAGTCGGGATTGACCTATCCGACGGCTCCGAGAAACAAGCAAGTTAGCTGCATCGATAGGACTAATTTGTGGTTGAATGTCGCAGAATTCTTAATAGCCCTTGTTATATAAGACACGATTAAATTATGTAAAAGTTCGACACAGTATATTCAAGCGGAATCGACTAGGTCTAACTGGCAAGAATGTGCAGGAGCTGCAGCGCGATATAAATTGTAAGAAGACTTGTCTGCAGTTAGGCGTAGGGAAATTACTAACACGGCGGCTGGCTCCGTAAAGTTTGGACAGTAGTAAATTAATCCATTTATCTGAACGTTTGTTCAAAGCCAAATTGTTATTTGGTCTAAATAGTAGACTCGTTGGTAATGTTTTGTACAAGAACGGTGCCTTAAAATCGCCAATCCAAAAATGAATTGAATGATGCTAATTGTAAGATCTACTTGTAAATAGTAACCTGGAGAATGGCATCAGTTCACCAATCAACAGTCGTAGACTATTGCTAGCAACACAAAGCAACATTTTTTTTAAAATATCGCAACTTATTAGCATTCTGAATGCGTCCAATAGAATGTATATTTTAGTGACATCCTTTTCTCAGACCAGGGCAAATTCGGAAATCCTTTTTTCGGGTAACTGATGGGTGAAATATACCATTACTGTGGGACACGCAAAATGCTCAACTGCACCGGGTCGTAAATTTCTTCATATGCTAATGGTACGTGGATATGTAAGCAAGTTCTTTGAAGCCTGACGCGCACAGGCATTTTCTGAGCGAAATCCAAAAAGCGCTTCAGGTGCCCTTAGTTCGAATTAGAAGACTGACAAGTACTGAGGTATCCACTTAGAACGTTAAAGCAAGGACAACTTACAGTGCAGGGTTCGACATAAACTGTTTTTTCCAGCAGTAGTCCTTGTGTTACCATTGAGATAGATTGGTTGATCCTTTGCATTAAGATTCGTTTTGCTAAATTTCGTATTTTATGGCCCACCCCGATGTTCCGAGATTTGGCTCCAAATCATATCTATGTTTCCGGATAAAAATGGTTTCAACCGGATAAACAAGTGAGGTTTATAGGAAGAAGAAACTGATCCATTAATGCGAACGTCACTGCAATTACACTGTGCTAAGCCTGAGGTAATCATACAGTAAATTTTAGTGCGCTCGTCACTGGACCTACCGTTTGAAACGTGTTCATTTCAGCAAAAATTGCTACCTGTTTAAACTGTGCTTGTGCAAATTTATTAAAACTTCAATATTTGCCACAGAAGATACGCATATGCCGCAGTCACCCCCGAAGCTAGACTGCGAAAACTGACGATTATTTTCGACACACCACATTCTTTTTTGAAAGACATATATTGAAGTCCAAGAATGGGACAAGGATTAAATGCATCAAATGTATCTTATCATCTATGTCCTCTTACTGATGCACTTCAAGTGGTGGTGGGCATCTTATATCCATAAAACTGTTTGGAATTACGAGCAATTTACCAATATATCTGGTCGTTGGCTTGTTCGCTGAGCTGACTATTTTGATTGTCAGTCACAGTGGCACAACCACCAATCCACCGCTACGCACCACTGCGCTACCCAATAACGCACTGATGATGTCACCTCGATTGGAGATGAAACGTTTGCAATCGAATTGCCCAGGTCAACGAACGAGCCAACGACCATCTACGCTATCTGAGCAACCAATATTTTCCTTTACAGAAAACCAATATATCTGGCTATCAACTTCAACCATTTTGAGCCCTGAAAACTTAGTTGACGCGAATTGTAAGCGCATCCATTTCACCTTGTGATAAACTTGCGTAAGGTGTATTCTACAAGCTGTATTAGACGACGACCGTTAAATGTGGCCCCAAGCTATAGAAGTTTGTACAGTAATATCTGGGCAAGTCCCATACCGTATATCCAGTGTAATCGTAGATTGTATAAACTTAAACAGTTGTCCTCAGTTGGCAGAAGCATTCATCTGCCTACTGTACTGTTTTAAACAGACTGAGAATGAAGGAATCCGCCGAGTCTGGGATCAACTAAGTGGGAGACTACACATAACACTCACTGTATCACCGATGTCTTCCTCACCACATGAAGTATTTTGGTTAATCAACATCTAAAGACTTACCTCTGCATAGACAGTGCGGGATCTAATTTTAATTCAACAGTATTTGTGACTTCCAGTGACAAATGGGGCAACTGACTGGGTCTTAAAATGCAATGCATTACACACTTCTCAAATTGGATGTACCAGTGGAGCTGTAATCGGCATCAATCGTATGATGTTCTGGTTCGGTGGTAGCTACGTATCTCCATACCTGACTACCAGTGACCTGACAGAAGTGCTACAAGATCCCGACCCAAGCCTCGACCGTCAGAAGTCAGCTCTGAGGACTTTCAAACAGTTGGTTTGCTACCAATCTTAACCAAACCAGAAGAAATACAATCTAATTGATTCTTGCTTAGTGAATTCACGTGGAAATGTGAGTTGGCGAATTCAATACACAGTAAATTTATTTTTAAGTATTTGAGTGGGAGGCACTTTCGTACGACTAAGCAGGTATTTGCTGCATCAAACATGTTATTCCAAATCAGCTGCTTACGTTGAGCAGTAACGTAAAGAGTTTTCAGGGAAACAAGATGATGGAGATCTAGCCTCCATGTAAACAACCTCCTAATGGTTCACATAATGATGACGGTCATTATGAACAGTTGACATGAGTTCGAAGATAAAATAGACGTAAGAAAGTGTAGGTAAATAACTGAAGTTGTTAAGTGCTTTTCACTTGTTCCGATCGATCGACTGATCTTTTTGTGTGCATGTTTGAATGCAGTCAGTTAAGTGATTTGGCTAGACGTATATCTTTTTGAAAATATTATATAGATGAAATTCTCATTTAAATTTGCAAGTCCATCAGAAGTTGTTGTTCTCCTGCAAATTTTAAGATGCTCTTCCAGCCTTGCAGTTCATTTGTGAAAGTGGAGCTGACTATCCGTTTTATTTTTTAAACGTTAGCCTTACCTAAAGCAACTTCTTTAACCAGGTAATATGAGAACTACAAAAGTTTCGCCGGATTAAGAGAGAATAGTATGCTGGTGGACAATCTGACGAAGCTACATGGATCTACTGTAATGACACAATAAGAGCGGAACTGGAGTACAGTGAGAACCCGTTAAGAGACAATGATCACTCAAACAAATTCACAAACAGGAATGTGGCATTATTACCTGCTAAATCTGCCGAACATTTGGTCACCAATATACTTCGGTTAATGAAAGAAACTTGACTGTTGACAGACCTGTCAAATGTTACAAAGAACTTCCCCGGGGTCCACACTACGACAATTTCAGTTATGTGGGGTGATCTAAGAATTTTCAGTGAGGTTGTCGTCCCGTAAGTAGAGCCAATCTGCAATGAAATCGGAGAGGCATTGTACAACCATTCATTCTTTATCAGAATAATCAAAAGGAGCATTTCAAAAAATCCAGAGTTTTCAATAAGCGACCTTCGACTAGTGGTGTGAGCAATTCGACTTTCGGCCACCAGCGGCAAATCAGCCATACGATAAGCTCGCAGTTGGAGTGGATATAGCCTCACTCATCCTTTGGTAACGAATCCACTATAGTATTTGCCTGTTGACTGGCTCTCCGAGTGTCTACCACAAATATGCAACTATCATTCCGTCTGAGTTACTTGGCACTATTGGTGTAAGCACTGCTGATTTTTCTCAGTAAGGAAAAACAGCTAGACAGTGCCTCTCAGCTTTTCGATATGGAATGGAAGGAAGGAACCTCAGGTGGATCGGAAAGAAAGGGCTGTTGTGGGATTTAAAAAGAAATAACCAGCAGATACAACAAAATTTGGGGAAATTAAACTAGAAACAGCCGATAAAATTCTATCGGTTTTACGAACTATTTATGGCATCACGTCTGAGGTTCACTTCTAGGAACGGGTGCATTTCATGTGGGAATGAATTGTTGAAATTACTGATCGAACAACATAGAAACATAAGGTTTGATGGGAATTCAGTCGCAGAAATTCAGTCTGTAGATTGCTTCAAAGTGCAACCGAAATGAACAGCCGGGCGCTGTTTTATTACCTCTTGATGCAGCAGTGTCAATCATGATTTTAGAGTCCACTAGCTAAAACCTGTTAGCAAAAATGCCGGAAGTAAAGCTTGGCATATTTACGTCGCTCTGAAAACTTTATACCCTATGCAGGGGAAAATGGCTTCTGCCCACAAGCAAGGTTTACGAAGATTTTGTGTCAAACTTCCGACCGCAGAAAGAGGAAAGTTGAGCACAGGTTTGTTACACACAAAGTTCCGATCACCAGTGATTGACATTTGAGAGAGCTAAATGATCCAACTTGAGTGAACAGCATGACATAAGGCGACTAACTGACTTGTTCTTGAGAACACCATTTTCAGCCACTTTTCTAACGTACAACGTTCCATAAGTGACAACAGATAATCCGTATTTCGACAGGAAATGTCTGAGCTCCAGTTTTACTGGTTGTGTCGCGTGAGAAATTCTGTACATCTGCGTGCGTTTTTATGTTCCGTCAAATGCAAGATCAAGTCTATTGGTGACGTTCTGGGTTTGAATATGAGGCTTTAGAGATGTATGTTAGAGTGTACATCGTTAGAGTTCATTGTTGCTTAAAGAACAGCAGGAGAAAACTAAACTGGTTCTGAGAGGTTCTGGGAGGAACATAAAATTCACAGCAGAAGTCCACCGCCCAGCATTTCGTGCATCTTTCATTGATGTCAATCGGAAGCAAAACTATAAGGATCACATCAATTGTGGGACGATTGCCATTGGCGTCTATCCTCTTCTAGTAAGCTGCTCACGCAGTCAGTTTTAGTTCCGACCATGGAGGCTGACTTTTGCTAGAGACGGCTGTTCTGATATGGACAACTGTGCTGATCGGCCAACTCCATTCCAGAGTTGCTGGGTAACATTTAACTTGGCACATGTCGGATGAGCATACATGACTGTATTTTCAGTGTGGCATCGTTCAGCTGGGCGCCCCAATTCTGAATGTCTTAGTCTGGTTCGATCAAATTAAACCTTGTGGCTTTCATTTAGGTTATTGGATACGAGCGCTTAGTTTCACAGTAGATTTGGACTCTGGCTGGTGTTCTCTCGTGTGTTCCTTTTGTGTTCCATGATGAGCATACGAACTGGTGTGATAGTCCTGCCTACAAAATGATTGAGATCCAGATCTTTTAAGAGCGGGAGTTCCTCCACGGGGTTTCAGAGCTTCCCACTTCATTTGATGCAGTCATTGATTTAGGAATGGAGCTTTACCGATGCCTTACCGAAACCACCTAGCACTTTAGTAGGATCACAGAATTAACACGTATGAAGTCTAAACACATAAAGTTGCGTTTTCTGCTCTTTGGCAGCCGATATTTGTTTACTGTTAACAGGGTTTCTTTGTTAAGCACCCATAAATATGTTGAATGTCAAACAAGTGCACTTCAGAAAATGTAAACTCCAGATTCACCTAAATTTTGAACTAATATTATGTAGCGAAAAGGATGTAGTACCATCTTGATTAAGCCACCCTATCAAGAGAAGAAATGGTCAGTAAAGGTTCTTTTGTGGTAGGAATAAAACTTTAATTACAATAGCCTAGGTGGAGGAAAAAGTATATGTGCAACTAAGAGTAAAGGGAACTCATAATTATGTAATGATTTTTAACTGCAGGATTTGCATGCTCGTCACTCTAGTTTGGAACTTTCTATTGATATCCCAGGAGGAACATTCTGGTTAGGCAAAAAAAACGAAATATTGGGGCGCTGAGACAGCAATCGACTCTTGTCACAGCTCACCTCCCTTATCTGTCATCGAAGGTCTCAATAATCGAGAGAGAAATGCTACCAATAGTCTAGCAGCACAAAATGCACTCGAATCATTATTCCTGAAACAGGCATTACTGTTTTGATGACGACTGAAACAACTGCATAAGTTGTAGTAGGTTTTTCTTTTATCACATTCGGATCTCTGAGCTGCCTTTTGCGAGAAAAAAAGTAGTTTGATCCGCAAATTATTTTATATCGACATCATTCAAAAACCAAAAAACGCTATTCGGCTTGAAGCCGAGGCTTTTCAAATAGAGTTAACAGAACTTCCATCTTACGGACTTATTCTTTCGTGTTCGAATTTTCCCCCTCATATTCTGGTCACAATATTTTTTCCAGATTCGCCTATCAGTTAGAATCACGCTCATGGATCCTTACATAGTATAGTGACTTTCAGATAAAACTTTAGCCAGTGCGAAAAGATGAAATTAAGATGAAAGTGCTGAAATAAGAGGTGATTTTAGGGCTCAGTGAAAGGCTACTGTATGATCGAACGCCTGTGAATTTTAGATTAACGTGAGGCTAGAAATATGCAACCATACAAAACCTACAATCATTAAATGGATATATATATAGCACAATGATGGACGATGGCCTCATTGTCCTGCTTACTATACATAGTTGAATTAAACAATATCTAGATTTTCATTCTAGGGTTAAATCCTAACCTTTAAGTGTTTTCAAGCACCAAACACCACCTACGGAACTGTTTCTTTGTCGTGATTTCTACCGTTGTTGAAGCTAGTTAGTGCCGAGAATCCAAGGAGCTGTTTCACCTTTAATAGAGTCATTGAGTGGTGCTTATGTTGGGACTCTCTAGGGAGGTTTGAAACAGTCCTAAATATTCCATCAGGCTGCTAAGCTTGTGATTCGCTCATATTTAGACACGATACAGCTACGAACAATAGACCACGTGGTCACGTAGCAATTGGCTCTTCGAGTGACGATTATTCAGAAGGGATGATCACCCCTCTGATGAAATGTTCGTCCTTACCCTGATATAGAAGTTAAAAATAGTAGGAGAAAAACTGGAAAACTTCCGTCTTCCGTGCAGTCCGTCTATGCCGAAAAGCTGAGAAGCACTGAAGACAGTTTTTTCCTTACTGAACCGTAGTGAGTATCTTTCGTATCGTCACGGCGAGTGGAACGCGAGATCGCTCGATAAACCGCTCGGTCATGGACGGCTGATCAGCAGTGTGATCAATTCGTGAACGAGGATTTCGATTAGTCACTCTTTAGTTGACTGAAATGTTAGCCCGCTTTTTCTTTCGCAATCCTCGTCATACACGTCGTAAAAATGAGTATTGATTGGTCTTCCATTTGTATAATACGCAATCCGAACATACGTCTTAAACGAAGTCGAATGCACGTGCTCGACAAATCAATCAGTTATTTTCTACTCTGCACATGCCACAGGACTCGCCAGAACTCCAAACCCTCAATATTTTTATGGTTCTATGAAACGTTATTCCTGATATTTTGTCAGTCTTCGCCATATGTTCATACGATTTTTTAAAACCAATAATTTCTCCAGTAATCATTTGGTTCTCCTTTTTTAGTTTCATTGATAAATCATACTCTCTTGTTTTTTATTCTGTTCGTTTTCGAACTTTCAGGACGACACTGGGTGATGTATACTAGATTCAAGAATTCATCCGCCGGGCCATGTGCACCGAAATGGTGCCCTTTTATTTTATGGCATAAAATAGGAAGGCGCTGAATTTCGGAAAAATATCCAGAAATTCACATCCACTGGAAAATAACTCATTTTCATTATTTCCTGTTTACGTTTTTGCGCCGATAAGAAATCAGTCAATAAATCTGACAATCTCAGTCCTCCGTTGTGTAAACATCGTAAATCTCCGATACAGTAAAAACTGATAACTGAATGCTAGGAAATTAAGAAGACAGATTTGAAGAGAATAATAGAGCTTCTCTGCGACTTTGGACAGTGGAATTCTTATTTTCCTTGTCTTTTTGGTGAAAACCGATGACACGATTTTGATCGCCTTCATTTTGAATGGGAAGATTATCCTACAGAAAGTGCCAAGCTCTTGTAAACTCACTCCTGTTCTTTCCACAGGTAAGATAGTAATTATGCAATCAGTTGAGCGACACCCTTGAACTTCAGAAAACATTTCTACAGGAAGCACACAAATAGTCAGCAGATGTTCACTGGGCTCCCAGGAGTACTGATCGCCCCTTGAAAACAACTAGTTATAGTTGACAAACAGTGTCTGTATTGAAAAGTATCAGCAATGAGACATCCTGAGTACCGGTCAGTTTCTAAAGTACTTTTAGAGCAATTCATACCAGTGATTTTACCTTTGTAAGCCGAAAAACAACAAGTTTTCTCGATTTGTTCGTCACATTCATTTGATTTTTCTCTTATTGCACATGAATTTACAGTCTGTGATCTTCTTCAAATAAGTGTCAATCGAAAGGATCATGTCTGCTCAGGCACTGTTTTTTTCTCAAAGCGATTTCGCAAGGGGCTTTTTGAGTTCATTAATAGAAAGTATGAGATATCACTAAGACATGTCTGCGTTACAACTGATTATAAAACCTTCAAATTTGGCTTCAGCTTTCTAAAATTAAGGCATACTAAAATAATACAACAGAAATTATGAAAAATCTCCTCTTGCCAAACAATTGCTTATGATGGCGGTAGCTCGTTTCCACTGTTTTGCCCGCAAAAATGCGGATATTTACTTGCGCTGGGTATGTTCCCGAATGTCATGTCAGAACTATCTCAATCTCCAGCTCATCGTATATCAACCGATTTGCCTGCGAATCGTATGCTACTGCGTTTTTTCACAAGTTTGAGGTAGAATGTATACAGCTGGTGCTGTAAATGATAACCACAAAGCTGATGCTAGCATATGCACTGACTGGGCTAAAGATTACTGAGGTTTCGGGTTCAATACTGCCTCGCCAGTCTAAGAGACATTAATCTTGAAGCAGTGCGCCTGAGTTCAACTCTTTCCAGGCATCCTGTCTATGCCACTCCTTTCATTTTAATTTGAATTGATGAATTGTTTTCATATTAGTTGTGTTGCTTGGCTAGTCAGAAACGAGACACAGAGGTGGTCATTGCTGCAGATTAAAAATTTTTTCTTTGCTATTGTGTCAGCTGTAAGTTTATCAGAGGATACAGAACCAGGTAGTGTTTTCCTATGTACCCGTTGCGCCACTGTGTGACATCTGTTGGATCATTTATTACTGATAAGCGGAAAAGTGTACAGAAACGATTGAACCGCTTCATTGGACGGTAGGATCAGAAAAATCTCGTTGAGAAAATGACCAAAGCTAGTTTTTGTTTGCATCATGCATATCGAAGATTATTTGGCTGTTGCTTAAGCAAAAGTATAATGATGAAACCAGCTTTCAACAGTGCCAATATCTCCGTGCATGAGGACAGAATTTCGGATCAAGCGAATAGTCCCAATAGCGATTGAGAAAGTTACAAACGTAAGGAATCAGCACAGATAGAAAACATTATTTGAAACCCGTCGTAATTAATTTAGGCCGAACCAATTTTCTCCGGTGGCGCTTCAGATTAATTGTTACTCCCAACTATGCTCGCCGTTTTTTGTCAACCGTACTTCTTCCGGTTAATTTTGGGGTGCACATCGTAAACTGTTTTTGTACTGTTTGCCCGGATTTGACAAACTCTTGGCATGAGCCTAGATCCCGTGAACAGTAGCCAGTGAATGCATACATAGGTTCTACTGCTTTGAGCTAGCTCACTTATGTCGCAATCGAGTACTTGATAGTTGACCTTAACTCCATGAATTTATCGGTGAAACTGAGTTCTATCAAGCGCGACGAACGCTCTTATCGTACACGTTTAAATCGTGCTTAGGCATTTCCGGATTTGCTCAAAGTCAAGGGAGATAACTCTCCGTATCTATCTTCCTTCTGGCTGCCCAAATATAAAATGCTATCCATTTTACTTTCGACTGCCAGCTTGGATGTTGGAGTGCAATGGGTTACGGTGCGAAACTGTCTCAGACAATGTTCTGGAACTTTTGCAACTCATTGGCTGTTGAGCGCGTAATGGATTTCATCTCTCGTGATGGTTCCTTTGGAACGACGGTTCAATAGAACGTAAAAAGCTCAGAAATCACCAGAAAGGTAAAGCTTCGGCAAACAAACATAGCTCCAGTGCTCCTCAGTTGTCACTTCCATTAGGTCTTATTGAAGCCAGTCCGGCTATTAACATGCGGAGCGCTTGTCTAAGACACAATGCGGGGGAAAAATTTGCACTGAAATCTTTCCTATAGTTACTTAATTCCTGGCTTTGACCAGATCAGACAAACTTTTGGTCAAGTAGCTTAGGAGACTTCTTTCAGAGGGCGAACAAACAGTGAACAAAAGAGGGAGCCTCGAAATTGATTATTTTGTCTTTGTACGTTAGTGTGGAAGTGAACATGGATGAAGACTTACAGCCTAATGAGTTCGAGTGAAGGAGATTAGAAGCTTTAGCTCAAGAATGTGAGTTAGTGTGTCGTCTGAAATCTCACCGTTTTCACTGCATCGTGTTGGTTAATTTGGGACACCAATAGGACTGTACGGCATTCGAGTAAAAGGGCCGAAAATCCGAACGGGAACCGAATCTTCGAGAGTACGGTGTCACTCGCCACGCATGAGTGCTCGAACTTTGCATGAGTTCACCACATCCTAATGGATCACCACCCAAAGAAGATTCCAATTTCTCTAGGATATCCAAAAGACAATGGTTTCTTCTTGATTCAGAATAAAAGGAAATTTGGAAATCCTGAATCCTAGTGCAGACTAGGATCCGGAGTTCTTGGACGGGTGGGACTCTGTCCTTTCGTCAATTGCAACGCGTATTTAGGCGCATATGGAAGATCAAGCTAAATAAAATTTTTTAAGCCCACCCGTCAGTTATAGTCTACATTTTGTAAGACGTCCTCCAAAAATTTCAAGCATTTTGCATGTCAGATACCGATATATCAACAAACTAAGAAATTTATCCAGTTATTTGGATCTTTAAACCTCATGCAGATTTAAAGATAAAACCTACATGACAGTCATAGGCCACTAATCATGAATCGATGTCATTACGTGGTTTTTGTTTTGGACCAGTACTACACACAGTTGAGGTGAAGGTGGAATAAGTAAGACTAGCAGTTTGCAGGAGCCGAAATTGTCCTCTGGGATGAAATGTCATTGGGGACTAGAGAGAAGAAATTGAGATGAGCAGGACAAAATTTTGCTTCTCTGGTCTGAATAAACGCAGCACAGCGAAATTAAGGACGTTTGAAAGATCACTAAATTCCTTGGAAGTTTCAACAGGAATACTTGAGGGAAAAATTTTCGGATTTAGATGAAAGACGACAATGAATGTGTCTAACGACCTAAATCTACTGATTAGGCAGTTAGCTTGATGATTTTTCTTCAGAAGCGAGAGAATCAAGAGCCCGCACTCTCACACTTCATCTGCAAATCGCCTTTGGACAAATTTGTGCTCGGTATTGATGGACCGTTGCGAACATTCACGCATCTGCGGGCGTGGAGTCGTAAATTTGTCTGATAATTCTTGGCTAGTGGGAAAATTTTGACTCCCACTGTTACCTGGCAATTTTGTTGTAGGATGTCTTTTTGTAAACTTCGTTGAGCTGCGTTGGTGCGAAAATTGTCCAAACTCTCCATCCATATACTGTAAGACACCACGGAGTAAACTTAACAACCCGTGTTTAAACAACAGTATGTTGTCACAGGATTCTGCTCGCTAGATCAGCCAACGGCAAACGAAATAAAAATAGATGGGGGTTCAGGAAAATCACTGCTGGTCATGTTTGCGTAACTTGATGATATTCCCAAATTTTTCAACGAAATTTACCCTGGAGAGAAGAATCTATGTGAGTGATCGTGAGATAGTTCAATTATGAAAGTAAGCAAGAAGAATTCTGTTGGTTTCTCCTTGGTATTAGAAAAGAATCGGAGGAAAACTTTTGTTTATAAAGTACATTGATTTACTCAGGGTATAAGTAAATGTTATTGTATGTGAATAAGTAAGCATTATGACTGATGCACAAATCCTACAAACATGGGTGAAATTTCTGGTAGTTAGATGTGAGATCAGAGTAACAAATGTGATGTAACCTAGATTCAGATGTTTGGGCAAAAATCAAGAACGTTTTTGTCTCACACCGTGTTCTGACGAACGATAACTCAGACTAGCTGGCTGTCACTGTAAAAACAGGTTAGTAGTTAAATGGCTCCCGTCCTACAACTTATCTCGGAAAAGATTTGAGCATGTTTCTTTTCCGTGAAATATTGTTTGAGAATGGTCACGAGCAATGGCGGTGAGCATAACATAGCTATTACCACGATGAGATGAAAACGTTCCGGCACGATACTTAAATGCCATTGGGTTAGAGATTCTAAAGTGCCCAGGTAAGCTGTCTTGTTATCTATTTTTTGGATTGCAATTTGCCATTTTTTCGCATGACATATTCCTTCTCTTTTTGAGTAGGTATTTTTCAGCGCCACTATTTAAATATCATCTTCCCGATCCGCCTTTCTATCACCGATTCATAATTGCACCTAAATAGTTAAAATAATAGTATTCTGAACAGTTGTTGATGATTTAGCCATTGTCGGTAAATATTCTCAGGTTTATTTTTGCTAGAGTACAGCTTCGCTTACAAAATTTGGGGACTATTGTAGGGGGCAAAAACAAGGAGCCTAACAAAAATCCGACAAATACTGGATCTCCAAGTGCTGAATGGATTCAGTTCAGTTATAAAAGACATCAACAGACCGCCCGCCAATAGAGCTCGATAGACATTTGGATGCCATGATAACGGCGGTATTGTGCGACGCATAGTAAGTTTCAAAAAGATGATATATAGATGATGAGGTGGATGTTCGCACTAGGAGAGTAGACACTGAACTAGAATTTTTCTATACAAGCGCTACTACACTCAAATATGTGAGTCAGCATACCGATGATCCGGGACATCAGCGTTTATAAGCTGGTTTACACAATATGGAAAGAAATACTGTGAAACCATTTAATTCTTTCTCCAAATTTTTTATGTATCATCCGAGTAGCCTCGGAGCAACAACACGCGCAGAAAACGATGCAATTTATGGGTCTTTAGCTGTGTCCCACGCTTTGAATTTGTTGTAGAATTTGATTCGCATCAATCAGGTGGACAGTCTTAATGTTCCACGATTTTTGTGACTATTGACACATATGGGTCTCAACATAGTCGTTTACACCATTATTTGGTATACACACTGCACAGGACCTATAAAAAGGTTATTGGCTAATCCGGAATTGATCGGATGGGAGTCTGAAGAACATGACCGTATTTTCCTCTGTATATACTATGGTTTTGCAAGTGGTACTATTGCCCATAGAACACAGAGGTGTGGTTTACACGGTGTTTGTTGCTTCATTCGGAATTACGACACGTTTCCGCCTGCTTCTGCCTAAACTTGGTTAGCATCAGCGGAAGTAATGCTTGAAGCGCAGTTAAGCCGGAATGATTGGTGGCAAGTACGATTCGTTTATGTGCCTTATGACAACCATGAATCCAATTTGAACAAACCAGCATGATACACGCATATATTTCATAAATACGAAACAACTAGGGTCTAGAAAACAGAACTAGTTGAGCTCTATCGGTACATCACAGTGTCGCATAGTCTGGAACACATATTTTGGAAGTCCCATATAATATGCAGTCAAATTGGTACCCGTGAATCGCAAGGAAATTATACATAGTTTCATAGACTGGATGTGAAGAATTTTTCGCAGTCTTCTATTAAAATTCACCAATAAAGTTTGGTCGATTAGGGACGCACGAAGTCATACAGAACGAATTACTCAAAAGATGATCTAATCGGGGTGAATCATATTTTATAATACCTATTTTTATATTTATTTGTGTGTATGTGTGTTTCATATGTGGCATATACGTAATAAAGTCGTATATATGTTGTGTATTCCCCCAGCATACTTCACTAGTGCACAAATATTTTACATTTCAATTTCCCAATTTATATGCGCAGTTCCTTACAGCAGAACTTCAACAAGTTTGTCTTCTTTCCTGTTCAAACTAATATTAGCAGGCTAATTAGTTTCAATTACTGATTCTTATAAGGAGAAAAAATTTTATTTATTGCTCATGATGCATTTTAACTTGTCATTCTCAGTGGCACTGACTTCAGCGTTAGAGAATATGTAATCGGATATAGTGTTTTATCCGAATCGCAACATGTTTGAAGCCATGAGTCGTGTAAGGCACACCATGAACTACGAGTGAGTTTTTACAGAAGATGGTTCAACATTTGCCATTTGAGACTAAATGACAACAAGTCTGAAATTTCCTACGACCTATTAAGGAACGGGATGAGATGTCCCAGATCAGTGTGTTGCTTAAAGTGCATCAAATCTCAACTACTACCGGAAATGTTTCAAGTGCCCAAAATTCACCAAAGGTTCTAGTAGACTATCGTAAAAAGACATTTAGTACATTTGGTTTGCCAAAGGAAAGAATATTTCTTCTGCTACCCAACTTTGGCACTTTATTTTTCCGTTACTTGTCGAGTATGTGGAGAACGTACAGTTTTGTTGGATGTCTGAAAATATGGCATATCTTCAGGATAAATGCGCGGATAGGCACAAAAGTACTTTAACAATTTTTGAAGAGAACTTGATTTTCTCACAGCGCATTGTAAGTTACTTGCTGGTTGAAAACAAAGCCGGAGCATCATGTTACTTTCCTAATTTTGAGACCTTGAAATTTAAGTTAGATGCTGTTTCCTGTTTTTCGTTTGCGGATGACCCACTGAAATTGCCTGTGATCATGGTAGTCATATAATACAAGTTCGAACTGTCGTAGGTGTCGTGCGGTGATTCGATCCTGAGTCTATCGGTGCATGCCTCACACATGTTATAGACCAAGCCTATCAAAAACAGCGTGGATCGGACTATACTATTTTTTGACTTGCTCACCAAGTCAATACGCCGCTAATTAAAGGGTAGAAAGACTAACAATAATGAGCGTCGTGTCTCGCAGATGGCTTTTTTAGGACGTTTCCTAATGATTGAAGATAGCGGCTTCGAGTATCAATACTCGGTTTCAATGTGTCACAGGGTCGTTTGCACATCAGTTCATTGAAAAGATAAGCAAACCAATCACCTGTGATAAAACATGTCTAAAGTGCGCTGATCATGCACTTTGAAAGTTCAAATCTTGTAGCTTCAGAGAAGAACAGGCGAATAGTCTTTTGTTATATATGTAATAGATGTAAACTCGATTTGAGACTGTCTCCATAATGCTTCTGAAAGCGATTCCTGTATAGGCAAACTTGTCCGAAAAGCAGAACTTGACATTTTCGGTCAACTCTTTTCTTCCTAACATGGGCTTGTACTTAACAATACAAGTTTCTTGCTTTCTAGGTTGAGTTCTAGCACAGTGGTGAAGGCAGCTTGATTAGTGAGACTCATCGGTTGTCTCCTGTTGTTATCGGCGCTGAGCCCATCTGTGTTTTCAATCTGCTCAAAGCCAGAGGTTCAGACATATGAACCCATTTAGACTTTAGTTCACTGAGGTCTGACTGACTGTTCATGCTGCGATGAAAGTTATCCGCTCTGGAGATGGTGGGTATGCACACCGAACTGTGGGGACAGGTTGTCACGGAGCGCTACGAGCCGTGCTCAGAAAATTGTACCACCTTACATGTTGACCAGTTTGAACTCATCCTTCCAGCTTTATTCCCCGCAGAAGTTTTTGCTTTGCGATATCAAATCAGCATGAGAGTTGACAAAACAAGTGAATGAAACAGTGGTAATACGTGGCTCTTTACAGTTCACTGCGACATCGAGTAATGATTGTTGCTGTTTATTGGCCACTACCGTAAATTTCTTATGCAGACAAGTGGCGCTTAGTTAAAAGTGCAGCGACTACGTTTCTAAGACGTCGCAAGTTATACCGGAGTAATCATCAGACTTAATCGCCCCAATCATCCTTACGGATGAAAAATCCGAACTGAGAAATCTTAGTCAATCGGACTATTTGTTTCACCCATGATCCACTGAATGACTTGTTTCGCATTCAGGTAATCTATGATCCACAAATTTTATTAATATCAGAAAAAACCCTACTGTAACTTATTGTTAAGTGCAGTTTGTAGATAATAAATACTATCTCTCAGCAATTAGGTACCCAAAAGACAGTCTGTGTGGAAATGTTTGTGTGATCTTCGATTTTGACACCTAGTGGGTAAAGGATGTGATGAAGTATTTTACCAGTTTGAGTTCGAAACAGAAATCATTTCACTCCACCTGTTAGTGTTATAGTTGTCAGGGTCTACATTGGCCCTGAAGAGGACGAGAGAGCTCTTAAGTCCTTTATATAATCAGATTTGATGCGATAGGAAATGATGTTTCTCTTTTCAGGCTTTGATTGCTCGGTGAGCTGTCTTGTCCAGCGTCTCCTAGGCTGCACTGAGGATCTAGTTCCCCTGATATCGTGATACGTTACTGACGGCGGTTCCAAACTTTCTCAGCTGACGACGGTTGGGACATCCACGTATTGATCTTTGATCGTGGATACTGTCAAATATTAGGTTACAGAATTTGGGGTAGTCTGTTGTGTTTTCGATTGTTCAAAGAGAACCATATCATGTCGCCCTGACAAGAGTAGTTCTTGATTGGATGTATGGCATGACAACTAACAAGGTTATGATGCCAACCGCCAAGATTGTCTGAAACTTCTCCTATTTTAAGACTTGAAGTCTTATGCAGATATTGCCCATCCAAGTCGGATTAATATATGGCCAACTTGGTGCGCTCTATCCTTGTAAATGACGGAAATGGGCGTTAGCTTCAAATAGTCTGCTTATGTCCAAGCAATAACGAAGCGATATTCGTCAATACCTGCAGGAAAACGTTTTTAAGGATGTGGCAGCTGGATAACTGAATTGAATCAGTAGTCTTGTAGGATAAAGTGATGGTTTCCAATGTCTTGCACGTCCAAAAGAACAAACAGAGCTTTTTCGCTAAGTGGATAGGCAGGAAATGATTCTGGCACTCCGGAACTTCATGACATCTGAAGTACCGTGAGAGTGGTGTATTGAAGGCAGTACGTAATTTTGAACACATGATGTCCGCAAAATCACCCTAGACCCTTTTCGAGAGTGCGGCCTTATTCCCTGGACAACAAAGTGCAATTTGCAAGGTGTCATGGAGTTGGCAGAAAACTGGATAGTGAGTTTAGTCGTGACAATCGGCTCTGCCATCGCTTTTGATTTTGCATCAGGTTTTTAGCGCCCGGAATAGAAGGATACTCAGGTGCCGACTGTGTTGCCCAGAGTTTGGTTCCGTCCTGTCGTTCTGGTGGAACCATTGCTACAGATAGGTAATGCATCGATTTGAAACACGGTAGCAGATTGCTTTGAAAAAATTCGGTGTGCTACAAAGGGGGACGTTACTTGTTTCTAAGGTCACACACTCACGAACATTCTGCGTTTGGCTTCACGGCTTGTAAGTTTAAGAAGAAGGATAGTTAATTTTGACATCACCTTCAACTAATTCTACAGGGCTTTACTGTTCAAATACCTCAACTTCTCTTTAATAAATATACTGATTCTGTCCGACTGATACTCTTGTTCAAGATGTTCTTCAACTCGGTGCACTACACACAGGCCGCCTCTTGTTTCAGTTGGTAAGGTATTCAAGTTATTGAAGTATATTTTTTTCGAAGGAAACTACTCACAAGTTTGCTGTCGAGGGATTTTCAGCAAACATTGTAGGCGGTTTCCTTATGAAACTTTAAGGTAGTTTCTAGTAATGTTCAAATAGAGTGGTAGATCTGCAAGTTATAAACAAGCATATACAAGAGACAATTAGGAGAGTTTCAGTGCATACGGAACAAAGCGGCTGCGATCGATAAATCTTTTAGCGAAAAACAAATATCCAAGTGGCATGATGCTCGCCCGATACTGCACATTCAATTTTTTCATTCGGAACTGAAAAACGACTCACTGGAAACGTCCGGATTATGTAAAACTCAGGTAACGAGTAAATGTGACATATCTGTCTGTTATGGGGAACTCAACGATCTTATTCTCAATGCACCGGATCAATCATTGGATCCCGTTAATCACTCTGCATATCAAATTTCACAATGTCACTGAAAATTGCTAATCACCTGGTTCTATGAGAAGTTGTATTTGTAATTTTTGATTCAAATCGCGCTAGGCGCGAAAAGAAGCAACGATATGTGATCTTCCAATAAGGTAGTCTGGTTAAAAATTGAGTTCTACTCGAGTTTCTGCCAGCATGTGTGCGTATTTCAGGTATCTGGATAAACTGTTACTAAGCACTTGCGTTGTCATCTAAAACATCAGCCACATTCCTCCATCAGTTAACTTAGTGAGGTTTTAGTGTGTTCGAACAAAACCATGTCCTCGTTTATTAAATGCTTTGTTTACTTTTTCAGGCGATCACTCTATTTTTGGTGAATGAGTACCTTCGGAGATGATCAACGGAATGCTTTTTATTTCGAGGATGTCCTTTTTATGTCTTTCTAGGGTGAGGGGTTGGAGAGAAAGAGATCCGATTTGGGGTATGTTACGTAATAATAATTAACAATTACATTTGCTGTCTAACATCATTATGCTCGAGGATTTTTTTGAACCTGGTATTCGCAAAACCATCTTGCTGCTGATAAAGAGGCCGAATCGTGCGAAACACAGTTAAACGCAACTTTGGCGGTGGCAAAGAAGAGCGTAGTTCATTCACTACGACTAAAGCACAATATTTCAGACTGCCTCTGATGGAATTTCGCAGAGCTGTCCTTTCAGGCCTTGACCTCTTCGAAGTACGTGAATTACTGAATTTTATGGAGTAGACGTTCATTTACATGAACCCATTCCCGAAATGGTTTGGATAAAATTCATGTTAGAGCCAACTGATGGTTTTTATTGTCACGAAATTGTTATCACAAATTAATTAGGTAGACTGGGTGTGCTATTTGATTCTTATGGAAAGAGACTAAGAATCCAAGTTCATTTCTTGGGATCAAAGAACCCCAGTGTTCATTTCACTGTTGGAACTACCATTTAAGTCCTATTTCCAAAAATTGCGCTGGTATCCATCAGAGAAATTACTGCACGTGATAAGGTTCCCTTCTTTGGTCACTTTAGCAGCAATTTAGTCTTTCGGGGTCATTGAAAAAGGAACTGATTGTTGATCGAAATTCCCTGATTCCTATTCAGTGAACTTGCTTTTCTTCATGTGTTTTAGATGTCCCGAGCTACGTCACTCTGCCTCTGAGGCACTCGTCGGTTGGTCTGGCGAAGAAGGCAGAAGTCCGTCTCACGAACAAATTACTTTCATGAGTTGCCTTTGATGTACATATGTATATATATATATGTATATGACTATTCCGTCTTCCTGCAGATACACCCCTCTCAAGAGGGGTTACTCACCAATTAATTTCATCTCACTTCAGTTCAATGGGCTTTGGCTTAAAATGGACAAATCGCTCCAAACCGAGGAACAGCCTCCTCTTCTAACGAAAATGAAGAAGCGAATTTGTCGCCTACGTCTTCACAATGTTCAGGCATGATTTCCCGCAGTACACACAAATTTATTCCTAGTGATTTTGACATTTCCAAACACAGTTCTCACCCATTTTTACTTTGAACGATACAGCAACCCTTCGAACATACGTCCTCCAAGGAGAGATCACTGATTTGGATGCGGCACACTGGCATCACACTTCATCGACGAGTGTAGCAAAGTGAACGTACGAAGTTTATTGAAATATGAGAATACGATAAGGCGCACACTAACGAAGGTTGAAGATTACACGAGAAAGGCACAAGGCACGCGGAAATTTTGGATCTGTGTTGGCCAATGGAGTGCACGGATTTGAGCTCATCAAACTTAAGTGTTCGACATCACCGCACAGTAGGGCCAAGATTGTCAGAGAAAGCATCCTAAATACAGTCAGGTAATTCGCTGAGTAGTGTTGCTCTTAACTGAAGTGCCTTTGAACAGAGGACACCTCTCTGGAGAAAACGTAAAACCATTTCCCAAAAATCACGATTCTATGTGCCATGAAAGATAATTCAAATATTTATTCCTAGTATACTAGACCACGTACTGTATACAATGGGTGGTACAGGTTGTCGAAGTGTACAAGACCACACGTTACATCCACGCACTACGGATCCTGTATTTCTTGGCATCCAGCCTGACGATTCCGAAATCAGAATACCAAGGTGAACGTCAGAAACCATCAGACAGAGCAGAGCAGTTGCTATCAGCATCCTACGATCTCGGTCAATTGTTATTTCCACTGTGATCCTGTGACATCATGGAGGTTTCATCAATACTAATTCCGCAAAAAAGCATCATTTTATTCACTCAAGCCTACTGCCGGGAGAGACCAATGCATTAGCTTCAGCATCTGTCACTTGCTGGAACCATCGCCTGCCACATCTGATTAAGTCCTATTGACCTAGCGATATATTCGACACAGAAGAGTTAGCCTTCTACAAAACAGTGTTCAACAGCAGTTTGCTTATGGAGGACGAAACGTGTAACCGTGAAGATTTTTGAAGTGACGATATTCCTGTTCTTTATTGTGTGAGGTAAAAGCTGTTGCTTGAAGTGACTAGCAGGAGACAAAAACCCAACTACCGAATCACTTTATTCCAGAAATGATACCAGTTGCTATGGTAAGTAATAAATACGAAATAGTCCAAAATATAGCCCCTCGCAGCGCACTGATGATGTTCACACGATTGCTGACGGCACATCTGTAAGCAAAGTGCCAAGTTCAAGGGACAAATCAACAGCCTCTTGATCTAGAACCGAGGCGCTACACAATCATCAATAATGATTACTGTATATAAGGTCTGTACGATTAACCTATTATCAAGATATATCCCATAGAATGTCAACTTCTTCGGCACATCATTCGCGATAGTTACGAAATTCAGTCAAAAATGTTTCTCTGTAAAGAGGGGTTCTAGCTACCATTGTTCCCCTTCTCGTACTGTTTGATGGAATCTAGATATTACAAATGGTCTCTTGTGGTCCAGATTCCAAAAACGCAGTAAGTTTCATTAATCATTTGACTTCATAAAAGCTCACCTACATTTTGAATATTCTTTAGAATTCATTTCAATTCAGGCGTTCCCTAAAAATTGCAGCATCTTTCGTGTCCTAACTTTTACCTGTCCGACATTTAAGGAAGGAAATTTCGACTACGAAATAACATTTCTGCCATAACGTGTTTAGATTTGGAGGCAGTTGGTGAGTCCTTGCCACTTGGGATATTTCGCACTTCCATGGTTTGCAGATTTCCACAAGAACATTGCTACAGAAAGGGGTATTTTGATGATCCACATTTTTTGCTCAGAGTCAGCAGTGTCCGTTTTCGAGTACTCCGATTTAGTTTATGTGCGCATTCGAGAACAGCATTACCTCCCACTTCACATATGCTCAGCTGAGCGTGAATCATATGACACCACTGGGCTCATGCTGATAATCTAAGAGAATGTGTTTCGAACTAAATTGCATCTGTTGGAAACACACTGACGGATAAAGACAATAAACAGGTGCAACGTCAAGCAGATGCACGGGTTCTTACAACTCCGTATAGAGGAAATAACTTAACAAATATCGGGAGGTTGAAACACGTTTAGCATAACGAAGGACCATAGATACTTTAAATGGCAATGTGCTTCTCATTTTATCAAGTCTGTGAAGATGGCATTGTTTAGCAGAATTGTACACTTCGAGTTCCTGTAAGACATCTTACAATGACTGAAAATTTGTACCTGTTTTTTAACAAATACGTTTCAAGCGGAGGCAGTCGCTATTAGGTTTCCAAAAGGAAAAGTTTTAATTTGGCGACGACACACGTATGGTCATCTGATCCATGTCCGTCCTAAACCCTCAAATCTAGGAAATAAACGAACTACACTCATTTGCAAAAAAAATTGATATTGTGGGAAACTCACTTGAAACCAAGCCTAATCTCTCTTTTATGATGTAGGTTGATGGAATTTCGGGAATCGCGCTTACCTGATGAGCCCCCAAAAGGGCGAAACCGGTCGTGGATTGTTGAGGAATTTCCAGTAACCTTATGATTAGCGTATTACTTCTATAAATGTATCGCGATATCTCGAATATCTCATCAAGTGAAGCATAAGGCGACCTGGTGCAGCACATTCAGTTGCTTAGAGACGTTATAAACAAGAGATTCAGCTGGGTTTCCGTCTCCCACAGATCCAAATTGGCTTGAAAATGAGTGTATTTTGCTAATGTGTTCGGTTTGTTTGTTTACTTTATAATGTTGAAGTTATTGAGCGACTCACAGTCCGCCAGAGTACAGAGCACATTTGGCATAAACTAGCCAGAACTGTCCAAAGAGACTGTCATTGCCTCAAAACATGATACAAATAATCCACGGTGTCTCTTGACAGAGGGAGTTTGATTGTGCTGAAAATCTACGAGTTTCAGTACAGAACAACCATTTGAAACAGCCGTTTCAGGAAATCAGTGTATTCAGTCTGCTATTTTACATCCCCAGTAAACACGAAGCTCGTAATTTGACTGAAATCTAATGGCAACGAAAGATTTCAGATTTTACCATGTAGGGGGTTGGAACAGTGACTACCTGGAATCCAGAGTGTATTAAACTATTTCCAGAAATTAAAAAAATCTGTATTGCTTTTAAACTTGGAGTTACTTACTGAAAGCTCCATTGTTGGAAAGCACTCCTGCTTATATTTAAGTAGGAGCCTCGGTTAGTAAATCATACCTTGAAATGATTGATTCGCCAAGCTTTTCCGTAAACTTAACATTTCTCAAACTGTGCATAATGAAACTGAACAGGAAGAATGTTTTGGAAAAATGTATTTGAAAAAAGACACTTTTAAGCTCTGTCTGCTCTGGGCGTTCTCTCAAATTCTCCGACTCGCAGGTGAGCCACACTGATGTTGGGGAATGTGCATTAGTTATTATCTGGCTTGCACTCTCCCTTGTCGCACTGGACTGATTGGGAATTTTCGTGCAGTCTGGTACAACTGATGTTGTCAGCCAAGCATTTGAATAAGAGTATCATTACTAAAAACATTGCTAAAATATATGAACATCTGGAACTTCTGCAATCTGAACGCAGAAAATAGTGTGCACCATATGTGAACGAAAAGGATGAAAAACCGAGGCACAAGAACAGGTGAATAATAGGTGAAACAGACAAAATTGACAATAAAACGGAAGCCAGTGAATAAATTAACGAGAAGACAATTCTATAAGGAAAATGATTGATTGATCGCTTGACAAACTGAGTATAATTTCGGCAATACCAAGCAGCTACTTAAAAATTTCTAGCTCCTCATCATCCCACTACCACGTTCAAGTCTGAAAAAAAGAACAGAACGCAAAATTTTTCGGGAAGGATGAGCACAAAAAAAAGTCGTGTACTTGAGTACAAAAGTTATAAAGTCTAATGCCATGGTCAAAACTTATTGTATATTTGGTTCCCTGCAGCTCCGGTCGGCTTTCTTTAGGACACTGGGGCCTTCCATTCGCCTGCTAATAACTATGACAAATTTTGGCAGTAACAGTAAATGGAATGAGGTAATTCTGACATAATTTAGGTGAATACCACTGAAAGTTGGATCGTTAAGTAGGCAAACTCCTTCTTACAGGTATCCTGCAGAATCACGCGCTATTGCAATAAAAGTGTGCTTTTCTGGTAAGTCGCAATAAGTCTGGTGCACCCTGAGCGATGGTACTTACACGCTCGCCCTATGTATCGGTTGACACAGGTGCTGTTCTAAGTATTGCTTTGGATCAACATTCCTTAGGAGACCAGTCAACAGCGAAACTCTAGTCTACATTTCCCCAGTTTCCTGGAGCTTAAACAGAATAATCACGATAGAACAAATGAGCAACACAAGACAGACGTCAACAACACATGCCAAAATTTCCAAGTAAACAAAATACAAAACCGCCCAATTTTCTCAAGTATTTTACGTGTTCGCATGCTTTCCTATCAGAAACACTGGAAGCGTTCATTAAATATAAAAATACAGTCCCCTCTCCTTAATTCATTCCTCTCCAAATGGACTGCCTTACCCGGATCCCACGAACTTTTTATGCGAAAATGCCAAAACCCCAAGGAGGTTGAAAATTTGAACAGTCCCGAACCCACCACTTCTCAACAGGTATCATCTTCCCCACAAATCGGCAGATTTCAATAATTTCTTCCATGGCAGTCGGTTCATAATCAGCTTTGTTGATCTGTAAGAGTTTAAAACTAGGTTCGGCTTTACATGTGGTCTTCGGAGCTCACTTCTACCACAGCTCGGTGAACCTGACATGGCTAGTGTGCGATATGACAAAGCATGAAACGTACCGTGGACTGTGAGGTCTGTAGTTATTGATTCGATTTTTCTAACCAGGACTTTGGAGAACTCTACATCCTATCACTTGTCGATGGTTATGCAGACGTATTCATAACCAAAAATATGGGTCAAGTACTTGCTACACCGACAGTAATGACTGCTGTGGAGAAGCTAATCAGGCTAATCTAGCCACACTAAAATATATATACATGTCGGTGTCAGTTTTACAGCTCTTACCCTTTTAGGTGCCGTGTGGGCCACCGTTCACGCGACTTTTGCATTCTCACACCCAGTGGATCCGCTGACCATTCACGTCCTTTTCAGTTAATGCTTCAACAATTCTAGATGCTGGGAAAATTTGCGAGCTTTCACAGCGGAATTCTCAGGCATGACACAGCCACAACCTGAATTAGATGTCACGCACATGCATGACATCACAATGAAAATAAAAGTGACTCCGTTTATTTTAACAGCCTTTGTATAGGTGTTCGCCTATCTCTGTAGTAGATGCCATCACTTGTCGGGACACTTGCGTCCTCGCACGTATTTTCTGTACACTGGAAACGGAACTCCATAGTGCGTTCAAGTGAGAATTTTGGGTGGTAACTGCACCCCAAAAGTTTGCATTTGGTTCATCCTTGCCGCTCAGATATAGTGATCCCGCACAATCACGTAGTAACGAAGCAAAGGTTCATTTGTAAGGTGTGTTGTCAACAGCGCAGACTCCAAAGATGTGTTTGCTATAACAGATATGAAATTTCTGTGTGGTGCAAGATAAGTTTGTTAAGAGTGATAAGGACAGAGTGATTTCTTTTTTGCACACTCGGCTTCCTTCGACAGTTTTAGCCATTTGGGCGAAACGCCCTCGTTTAAGTGGCTTGTTATATACAGAAAAGTCGGTCTAAAATAAGCATAGTTTGCTACACTTGTGATGGTCTGCACTTTGGATACATTCACCGTAAATGCTCACATCAGTAACTTTTTCGTGTTGAACCACTTCCGACAAATATGCGGTTATTAAATGGGGTACTGAGAACAAGGATGACTTCTGATGAAAGCCATTTTGAAACACTTGTGTGGCTTGAAGGCTAACAGCAACACACCGCGGGTCCATTGTAGCATTCATGTGATGGATTGCTTCAGGCAAGTGATTCACGCTACCGTCTCGACCATGGAAATATCACTAAATAAGTTCACGTGAATTGGTGAGTTATCTTCTTATCCAGCCATTTTTACTCCTTGAAAAGGATTCGAAGCTATCGGTCATGTTGAAACATGCTGTAATAGGAGTGAATACACTGTATTAGGTGAGAATGTTTGTTTTATCAGCTTCAATCTGGAAGTTGGTTCAACCATAGTTGGAGGGTAGAGCATTTGGACAGTTCTTTAACGATGCAAGTCAACGGAGAACGTTCCAGTCTCGGGTTGCGGTTATCTAGATGTAAAGGGACTCAGTTGGATTTCCAGATTCAACAGATGCAAAGATGACTGGGCGAATCACTTTCCTAGTCCACATCAACAAGGTCCTTAAATACTAGTTAACGAATTGAAGAAAGCTTCGTTCCTATAGGGCGGAACTTGAGAGCGGTCGGTTGAGTCTACTTTACACTCTAGTGTGACGTGGCCGCGGAACAATCGATCTTTATGAGTACGCGATTTTTACATGGTTGTTCAAGGAGTCCGTTCAGCCAAAAAGATCGATTTACTGTCCGCAAATCCGTTCATTCGGGCTTGAAAACTCAAGCGAATGTTGCACCCATTGATTGTGTAGTAGTAACACGCTTGTTCTGTTCCATGTATTAAGTGTTGGGCCCGGCCCAGGACGCACACTGCTAATGGTACCGGAAATAAGGTCCAGTGCCTTCTTCCGCCAGTGAGGATTAACAGAACAACCCCGCTGAAATAGAGGACACCCAAGAGTAAAGAATATGGATTTCTAATGGCGTGTTTTCAGCATCCTGGTGGGAGGATAATACTTTCGCAGAACAACTGGCATTTATAAATTGCCGGGTTTGAAGAAGCATGGGGAAAGCGTTATCTTCACTTCCCCTATGCATTCTAAGTAATCCAAAGGTCAAGTGCACATCTACCACGTACTTTCCAGGACTGGAAAAATTGATATAGCAAGGTAAAGTGTTTTACTGGAACCAAAAGTATAAAACTAGGTAACATTCTAGAGAGCCAGATTTTACTCAATACAACAGTCTTGTCTTGCATTTCAACTGGGCAAATTTCTATCACTTGGCTTGGTCGTTTGACCCTTCACCAGTTGTATGGAACACCATCCTTGAACAGCTGAATTTTGTCAACTATTTTTGGTCTTCTATGTAAAAGTACATCAAAGATACAAATTAGTGTTAGCTGTTTGTAGGCTCGTGTCGTTAAAACCTAACTAGATAAACCCGATTTGCGTTTGGTCAACATACCTATTGAACATAAATTGACATCGTGATGATTCCTCATTGATTCGCCCACTCGCGTACTCTTTGTATACCCATTGATCTCCACCTTTTTGCTTCCCCCATAGCCGCTGTTCACCTAGACGCAGGCGAACGCGTCGTCCGGGACTGACAAGTTAGCATGTACGTGTGCCATTGACCCACTTATCAGTACGTGCTTGTGCCTCGTTTGCTCGGCCTGCTCTAACATGCTCCATGGTGAGTTCTCTGTAATCACACAGCTAATCAAAGTCACGAAACCGGACTCTAAAGGACGACCACAAACCACACTACCGAGCCCACATCCTGCGGACCTTGCCGCTGCACTGCACCGGTAGGTGGCACTCGTTGAAGACACGAACGTTGAAAATTTACGTTTGTTGTGTAACTTTGCCCACTGCTGTGTAAATAGCACCGTGGGCTTCCGAACCCGATTTTTCTTCATGATGTTCGGGATCGTCAAACCTACGCGTGACTCTCGGGAACCTCCACAATACTAGTGTTCGGAAACAATCCGCTTATGCAAACGCGCTCATTCAAGCTATTTCACGTGTCCAAATAAAACCCACAATCTCATAACATTTTAAGCCATGATATATCCAACCAATTTTTGCGAACTTATTGCGCGCACCCTTTAACCGCATGCTCTACAGCACCTTGTAAATACACGCTGGTAGTTAAAACATATTCAGTTGCTGTTTTTTCTCGGGGGAGATGGACCGAGTGGTTAGAGCGCGAATTTACTGACTGGAAGGTCTGTGGTTCGAACCCGACCTATGCCTCTCGACTTCCCCTGTCTAGGCCTGAGCAACCTGGTAGTATTCCAGCCCTCGTGCCTCCTTCGTGTGGCATGGTAGCTGAGCATTGAAAGGGTGCTACAGCTGAATGATTTTTTCTCGGGTGTACCATTTCTACAGTGTTGTATGAAATACTAAGGTTTTCTTATGGGTTCTCAAAATTTATGCAGCCATTACGACTGCAGAATTTACGGTTTTCATCCATGTATTTTGCTATACGTAGTCCAGCGGTTTATGGATAGATCGCAAGACCACTTATGATTCCGCGTGACATTCGCTAAAGCTCCTGAGAATACGCAGATTATTCTGTAGTACTCAGATATGATATTTCCACTGTCGTCCAGAATTATGATCCCAGAAATCAGTGGTCCAATCTCAAAACCATTGAATCTCCCTGGTGGAAGTTTTGAACGATCCTTTTGTTTCCGACCATCCTTTTTTATTTTCATCTTGCAAAAGGAAAGCAAAAGGACGTTTGTGTCAGAAGGCAAAGGATTTGTTCCTTTGCACCCAAGAGTTTGCTGGAACAACTCATCGAAAGGCAAACTAAAAGCGGGAGGTAGCACATCTAAGCAGTGGGCTGATACACCAAAGGACACATCTCCCAGTGACAAAAGATCCATGAGTTCGCTTATGACCAGTATGATTTCATCGAATATGGAAATTGAAATGTTCACGTTTGACAAAACTCGGGGAAAGTTGTGAAAGCTTATGAAAAACCACCAAAACGCACACTGGTGGTGCCCCTAGTATGGTGATGAAATGTTTCCAAGTAAAATACTAAGCTAGGTGAACGTAGAACCAGCAAACCGACCTAAAATTAATTAGCGGACCTTAGCTACCAATATTTAAATATATTACCAAAAGTATTTCATGATAAATTTGCGAACGCTTAGCGGCTGAAGTAATTGTAATTATAAGGCCAGGGTAGCTGTAAAGGACCGTATGGTGCTACCGTGGGACTACGGCTTCCCCTATATCGTATATATACCTCATAAAGGATTCAGATGTCTCCATAACATAGCTGAAAGTTTCATGAACAATATATTCATCGGAGGCGACATAGGTGCTGGGGCGCTGATGCTGGAGAATAAATAACAGTAAGATTTTTCACGCATATGTGCTTTATCACCGATCTGAATTGTTCAGCGGACCTAAAGTCAATCGTTACGGTGCTTCCTAGGCTGGACATAAGATAGCTGATAATTTCACACAAGAACTGAAATAACCAACCTTATTCCAAATGATTCACTTTCTTGAAACGAACCTATCGGTAGTTACAAATGTGATAAGTTGAAGCCCTATACCGCTTAAGAACCGGGATGTAAAAATTGACGCCATTGTATGCTGCACACTGGCACTCTACGTAGGCTCCTAATGTGAACTCGAATTTTGTGGAAATTCCATAGGCCTATTTAGGGTCCGGCTTTTTGTTACTAGTGACATTGCTCTTTCTGATGGTGAATTAGACTCGAATTCAGTACCACTTAAAATAGCCAATCCATCTGACTTGAAGAACACCCCAACAGAAATGAAATTCAACTTGAATAACGACGCATGAAATTGAAATACAACTTCCAGTTCAGCGATCGGCTCCCTGAACAAGAATCATTAAGCGAATTTAAAAACATCACGTGCTATTGATCAATCGTCCTTAATGAAGGCGGTATTTTCATCCCAAATGTTTGGTTCCATCTTTGATACATCTTGCTTTCTCAAATCGTACTTGAAAATACAGCGAGTATACTTTAAATGATCAAACAGCGTATCTGAAGGGATTGCATCATTGACAGTTTTTGATTGAGTCGACTTCAATAGGATCAAATCGAGCTCAATCAATTGCAAAAACTCTTAGAATACAATAAGAGGGGTTGTATCAGAGTTGGACAAAAATTTAAAGAGTGAAACCTATGTCGATTGAGAACGGACGAGTGCTTAATCAAGCCAACCAATCATTAGACTTTTCGTGCGGTTAGTACCAAGTTCTACTTCCATGGCTAACAGACGAAACTCAACTAAAATGTGTTCTACATGTTAGGAAACGCAAATCTCGGCGATACGTAAACATCATATCAGAACAAGAATGGGGATTGAAAACTGAATAAACTGAGGGTGCCGATTCATCCAGTATCACCCTCTATTTAATTCTTGCAAAACATGCAAGAAGAAAGTAATATCTGACTGTGTGATGGAATATTGGAAACTCGCTGAACAACTGCTTGTGTTCACGGTAAGATTTTACAAACGATATCAATGGACGGTTTCTAACGTTTCCTCTCAACGATGTTGCATTGGAAGGACATTTTTGAAGCTTTGGAGATGAGATTCTACTACGTTTTCTGTGGTAAGCTTTTGGTAACCCAGAGCAAATCCAAGCGTTCTACGAGTTTAATGAACACTAATTTAGAGCTATCCACGCCCTGCTGTACGTTTAAACAGAGTTTATGACAACTGCGAGCCTCTAGAGTCATGAGAAAGAATTCTACTTTAGTAATTGCTTGGTTCATGTGGATTCTGTTCCTGAAACGACTTAAATTGTTCATCCAGCTTTCCAGGGGACATGGCTTTCGTCTACATAAAAGGATAGGCAATAGCGCCCCTATCTAAGCGAACAACAGTTACGTGTTTTTTATGCATTACATCGCATGCGTAATATACTAGGATTCTAGTGGGATGTTAAGACTAGATTATCATGTTTAAAACAACCGCAGCGAAGCGCCCGGTGGCCAAGTGAGTTATTGTAAACTATGCAGTCACCTAATACGATTCTTCGACGTAATTTAGACCAGCATTGTTACACTTTTACCCACCGAAATGTCGTTCAAGTGGAACAGTTAGTAAAGGCATTCAAGAAGCTGGGAGAAAATGGAGAAACGACGTTCAAATATTCCAGTCGTTGGCGACTCTCAGATATGTCAAACCTGAACGAAATTCAGCCGTCGCATTTTTTCATGCTTCATGAATCAGTTAAGCAGCGTGGTGGACACATTGAGGCTCTGTAATGAAAAACAACAAGATTAGCTCCTCTAAAACCAGTTACTGTCCAAAGCCTCAAACTTGAGACTGCTCTACTGGCGGTTCGACTGTTGTCACCATGTGAAATGATTACAAACCAGGTTTATCAACATATATTTTTGAACAGCCACTTTGACTGCGATTTACCATATTTTTAAGGCGAATTCGGAGTATGACACTTGTGTGGTCAACATAATATACTTCTGTCATATTGGCCTAAGTGATTCAAAAGTGATCAACTTTTCTTCAATCCCGGGATCCAGGTACGCATCAGGAAGGATCACGTGATTTATCCTCCCCCAACAACCTAAGTTGCAATGAGGATAAGAGCCTCTGAGTACATAAGTACACGTACTTTTCAGAATCTCGGGGCAGCACTTTAAGAATATGGACTTAAAGTTTGGAGAGTATTCATAGTTAATTTTGACGGATATCTGGATTACTCAATCAAGGGAAAACTCGGAATGTCAGAGCGGCTAACGGGAGAATTTAAGGTTGATGAGAAGTCAATGATTTACCTGATTGTAGAAATATCTGAATCCTGAAATTTCAGAACATTATGTAACAGTGGAAATTCATAGTAGAACTGAATGTATTTCTCAATGGTACAGTACAAATCCCTCTTAGTTCATCAGTAATTTGTTCCCAGTGGACTTTGCGGCTAAAAGTGAAACAAGTGAAACCGTATATTACTAGAAGGAGAGACTTACTTAAACGATGAAATTCTGAAGTGACTTTGAAGGTTTCGAAAGATGCACCCCACAACAGAATAAAAATTATTGAGAGCGTTATCAGTGAAAACAGGAACTGTGTTGTCAGAAAAAGTCCCAGCAATACTGTGTATCTTATGAAGATGGAATTACGGTGATTACACAATATGAAAACCCTATAAAAAGTATGAAAACAATTTGAGACGAAGAAGGTTACAATAGCTGGTTTGTAACTTTTCACGATCATTGAAAAGCATTTGAGTTGAGACAATTTACTTGGAAAAAATTATTAACAACTGAAGGAACCTTCCAAAATAAAGAGATGATATTTTTAAAGCAAGGCTGTCATAAAAAACCATCTGACGGGAAGTGTCAGATCGTTGACTTTTGACAAACCAACACCTTAGAGCGCGACTCAAGCTGTTTTACTCTTTCGTTGGTTACCCAACTTGCGGTTGGTTAACTGTGAGTGATTTAGACCAGTGTAACGATTAGGATCGTGAAATCGACCGAAAATACAATAATCAGTTACGTACATGAATCTCGGATGTTATTTTTTGAAACGAAAACCCGCAACTCCAGAATTTTGAGTGAATTTCAACATTTGACATCATCTTGAGAAAGCTGACGGTGGATCTATTGTAAAGCCCATGCTTCACAAACTTACGGGATACATAGGTTGGAAACTATCAGAAATAACTGAACTACGGCATCTAACAGCTCACATTTAACAACGAATCCTCAGACAGGTTAATCCCCTGTTTCATTCGCAAACTTCATTCACCTACAAGCTAATCTGCTCTTAACAAAAGTTTCAAATGAAACTCAGCTAAAGATTTTGTTCGCGATATTCTCCAACCCTATGTGATGCACAATAGTCGTCCCATATTTCACTCCGTACGGTGAAGCGACCTAGAAAGAACGGTGAAACCGATCCGGAACGGTTGACGAATTTTCAGAAATCTTATGAGTAATGCTTCCTCAATAAAATATCAATCCCGTGCTTACACGATGCTTAAATTTGTTAATTCTTCATGGTGCAAAGAAAGCTGTAAATTCAACTCAGAGCAAACTTTTTCCCGGATACATATAATGCTACAACTGTTGATACGTTAACGGATTCGCAGGATTCCGAAGAAAATGGAAGCTGTCTAATAAAAGGTCCGCAAAAACAATCTCAATTACAATTTCAACCAAATAACACCTATAAATGGCAGAGGATGAAGACATTTCGTAACTCAAAATCTTCACTGTTCTAAAAATGGCCCCAACGTTTCACTTGATTGACGGTTTCCTTGAACCAAGTCAAGAGACGTCAGTAATGCAGCGAATAATACAGACTTTATTGATTTTCTTTGCCTTTTCTTCAGTGACAGGACACACCTTCGACTGAAGAAAAACTTTAGGCAATGTTTTCATGTTAATTCGTTAAAAATTTTTGTTCAGATTATTTTAGTGTGAAAACTACTGAAGCTACTTCCTCTGATGTTCCCACTGGAATACATTTGGCTGCGGTGGAAAAGCAGTCGCAAATTGACAAACTCGAAATGCACGCAACACGACATACTGCTTTCGTGGACATTTCGCGGTCTACAAGCTTTCATTTCACGTCCAAACTTCCTATTGAACCAAACCATTTAATGAGATCGAACAGACTGCACAGCTGCTTTGTTCCTGTTGGGATTCACAACCGCATATTACTATTATTATATTGTTGTCATTATTGTTGATGGATATTCGAACCTGAACTATTCCGATGTGCGTTTGAACCAGAATACCATTTGTGTTGTTTGTACAATCACATGTAGTTTGGTGCTGATCCTACTCTGTCGTGTTCAAATCAAACAAAGGATTATAGAAAGCAAGCTCATTTGTCTAAATGAGAGCAAAACGTCCGGTTGTTGTGTCCAAAATAAGGACATCCTATCAGCAGTGAACCACCACTGTCACTTCAATAAGTTCGTTGCTCACAAGTTGTTTACAGCAAGTCGTTTACTCAAAAAAACCCTCTTTTCGACAAATGCACTCATTTGCAAATCAATTTGGTTTTCACAAGCGACCCAATTGAATCTGTCCTTTATGATGTTCTTCAACTGAATGTGCTGCCTCCTCATGTTTCGAAATCAGTCCAATATGAATTCATTTAGAACCTTAGGTTGACGGAAACTCGGGGATTGCGCCTAACTGTTGAGTCCCAAGAAAGGCAAAGAAGAGTGTTCAGCAATCTTGTGAGCAGTTTCCTTGCTTAGAACAAATTAATAAAGTATGAAGGAACCTGCCACATTTAGGGTGATATTTTTTAAAGCGAAGCCGCCATAAAAAACTACCTGATGGGAAATGCCAGATCGATTACTTTTGACAGACCAATACATTAGAGCGCGACTACATCTGTTTTACTCTTTCGTTAATGAGCAGTTTTCTTTATGAAAAGAAATCCTCTTTTTGCTGTTTTAAGTATTTCAAATTCAAACAGTATTATTTCTTCTCTGTTGTCTGCTTTCAAGTAAGCTGTGATTTTTTTTAATATCTCAATTTTCGTCCGTCTGCCAAATCCAATGTGCTGTAAGCAGACAGTGGGAACCTTTCTTCCACTCATCAGATTTCTTCGTCAGCTGCACGATTGCCTATTTGATTGCCATTGCACTAGATACGAAACCAAATTCAGAACAGATGGCTAACCGTGGGACACAACTGTTTCGCTCTGGGCAACAATAAGTTTCTTTATGCACCAGACTCCGATTAATTTTATCATTTCTTTTCTCTTTAGGGCAAATATTTTGGACCTGTTATTTGTGAAAAAGGTACATTGTCTATGAAAAACACTGCATGATGTTTTATTGAGGAATAAAAAAGGATACTGACTATATGGACCAGTATCCGTTTGCTCCGTGAGGCGTAAACTATCACTAAATTGTGACGTGTTCATCCACCAATGAACTGTGTTCAAAGTCTGATTGTGTGGTTTCCATATAGACACCAACACTCCTGGTTAGTCGCAGACTTGCAACAGAGCTCCACCCGCAAAATAATAAAACACACTAACTTTTTGATATCATTCCTTAATTTAAACACATAACAAAACGGGGCTCTCCCCCAAATCGGTCGTAGAAATTACATAAATTCGTTCCGCAGCACTGGTCGTCTCATCTTCAACAGCCCCGTGGGAAAGTCGTCCACAACTGTTTCTCTCGCTCATTTTGCAGTTGCCTTATCGCCATCAGAAGTTTAGAAGCATTAGGCAAGTCAGCGACGTAGCCATGAGATTTCTGTTGGGGCGGGTGAGCCACACAGTTCTAATTACTTCAGGACAAGTTGTGGAGTGACAAAATGTGCTTAACTAAGCTGTTAGAATTTCATCTGGACGGCTGTTTTTCCCTGAATTGTAAGCTTCCTACAAAAGAGGATATTGACTTTCCAGTGCAGGATCGTTTTTAGTCAAGGAGGAGAATTTCTGTAACAGCGGCGATCTGCGGCTGCTTCGCTTAGGGGCTTCCGAGCTTCTTTTGTGTCTGTACACCAAATTCTCTTGAATCAAGCCGAACATCGATGAGTCATTCACACCAAACCAATCTTACTTTCTTGTTTTTGGTTTAACTGTATTCACACCAGTCACTCTGGTATGCGTTCGTATTCGAGCCCAGTGGATTCTAGGTGTCCACTTAATTTGGGTGAAATTAGTCTGCTTTAGACCTCCGAACAAATCTGATGTATTTTTCTCATCCTCCAGTTTTACTGCATTCAAAATGAATGTGTTTCTACCTAGTCCATGAAGTAGAAGTCCTGCAACTGCGATATACACTTCGGCGCACAGCCAAGTCTGGTCCTTATTACGTTCGGATCCATGCATAATTTTTCTGATGTGCATTACCGAGATTTCTGCATCGTAGTGATACAGTCGGCTGGTTGTTCTGCCAACTTTCTGAAACAGTACACGCGGCAAGAAAGATCCGCCTTAAAATGAACCGCACGTTCGTTCTAATGAGTTCAAATACTGCACACATTATTATCGGTCTCCCACTGTTTTCTTCCATTGACCCAATTCAAAATGAACATATTTTCCAATTCTGGCCAAACCGAGCATTGAAATTGGTCAACAGGAAGGGGAATCTATGGAAGGTGCATATCCAATCAGATCCGGCATCTGATTGTAGAGTTTGTTTCCTTCTGCATCTAATTGTAAGATTTTCGGAATAAAGGTGTTTTTTGAATGTGAAAAACCATACCCTCACAACAGGAATCGAATGATTGTCATTCTTAAGTCAATAAAGTTCGGCTCATCCATTATTCTTTGCAAAGGCAGATCAGAAATGTCGGACTTCTTGTGCTGTTCCACTTTAGAAGAGGGTATGAAAAGAACCAGTTTCTCGTAGGTCTCCTTGATCGACCAGCCGGGTCTCGCTAATCGTAACGGTGTCTAGGCTGTAGAGTTTGAAACCGATTGCAGCGAACACAGTTGCACTTCAGGCCTATCTTCTACGATTTTATCTCGGATAATTCCTAGGTTCATGGTCTCCAGCCCTTCCTGATTGTATTCAAAGAGAAATATTTTTGTTGTGTTGCCTCTACCACTGTAAGGTAGAGGACATGGACGCCACTCCTACTGCATGTTCTTCCCCATGTCAGCGCGAAAACCTTTGGATTATATGGGATAATCATGTGCCAAAACCAGTCAATAAGAACACAAACAATGTTGGATTTGGATACAGCCAGATGCGCTGATTACGCTACTAAAAACAGTCGCTGAAGTGCATATCTCAAAGTGATTAATATACGACCGGCTAAAGAAAGGAGTCCGAAACTAGGGATCGTAAAAATTCCGATATTGACAAACCTCAGGCAAGTTTGAAAGAACGCAACTTTCACCTTGTGTCATGGGGGGACCTGGTAAGACGACTTACAGAATGATGACAGACCTCAGGCAAGTTTGAAAGAGCGCAACTTTCACCTTGTGTCATGGGGACCTGGTAAGACGACTTACAGAATGATTATTCAAGCATACGTGAGAAGTTTCGAGAAAATCATAAGGACAACTGAGCCTTTCGAAAGGGCTCTACCTCCAAATCCAGCCTCGAATGCGTGGACTCACGTAACATGCAGACACACTTCACTTGTGAGTTACCAGCCTATTCGTGGGTTTAGCGGTTAAACTGAATCACCTCAAGCTGAAGTTATTGGGTTCCATACTTTAATGGCTAACAACCTGACACTATCGTTCTAAGGATGATGGGATGGTTCTTCACAGTGACAGTGAAATATCGTCACTTTGTCGTTGCCACACTTTCGATGTGTTACGAGGCGACCCTCGGAACTAGCTGCGTTGTGTTATACCGGGGGAAATGTGATGGTACGCTGAAACATAACGTAACCTACTGATGACGGTAAAACCTGAATGATAAACAAGTAAATGGTATCGGCACCCACTGGTGAGCCATCATGTTTAGGTTGACTAGTGATTCAAAATATTGCCCTGACACTTTAGGTCCCTCAGATTTACATCGGCGCTAAAGGCTTTGGTGCAGCATCGAATTCGATGCGGCTCTTCTACTGTGCACGAGCTCCCGGTGGTTTGACCACTGATGACCAACATACTTGATTCGGCTGCCAGTCAGCTGCTTATGTCTGCTTTGTAAAAGGTCACTGAAGAATCTCATCCATCTTGTGGAGCCTACTAACTGGGGCATATTAAGTGCAAACAAAATGTAAACACCCAGGCTACCATTGGCGAGAATGTCCTTTGTGGGGATAGTGAACTTCGTAGTCTTTCGCTTTCCAGATGCTTCATAGGGCAAGGGCACTTTGATTCATTTCGGTAACAACATCTGTTGAAAATACGCGTATACCAAGCAAGGTGCTAGATAGATTAAGAAAGTTCATTTTCCCCCAAAAAACAAACTTAAGGTTTTTCACCGGTCTGAAAGCCTGCAGTTCATTTCTGCCCTGAAGTGTTTTCTAATTTCACCAGGACAAACAAACAAAAACGTCCATCTGGCTTACAGCATGAAAGAATATGCAGACACATTAATGGATCACATGTATCGAATTGAAGCCGTGATAAATTAGAGAAGGTTTGTCTGGAGGACCCAATTTTAATTCATGATCCTTTCAGGAGACTCTGATTTTGCTTGAAGTCGTAGCAACCTATTTGTAAGCAGAATTGTCAAATTCCGCTGAGTCTAAAGATAAACGCATTGAAAGTATTTCAGACTAAGTTGCTGACGGGATTTGACGTGAAACAGACACAGAAACACGCACGATTTTTCAGTCAGTCCTAAAATGTACAAGTATATGTATTAATGCGATCCTCCCGGCTTGTCGGTTTCGAATGCAACAGAAGGCTGACCAGCCAGAACCTTGAGAACTTTGAAATAAATCGATAATATCTATTACGTCATCGTCTATGTACACTGTGCAATTAGTACGTACAAGGAATTAAGTAGAAAGTTCACAAGAGGCAGAAAACCTTGATTAAAACCCTTAAATACTCTGGATGAAGGGTGCGGATTCTTCTATGCTTCTCTTGAATATTTTGTCTTGAGAATCTTACATGCAAAAGTTCTGCACTTGTAGGCTTCACCGACCGTGTGAAATAAAAAATTTGTTAATCCTAGAGAAAGAATTCTATCTCGTGATGGCCTTAGTTTGACCGTAATCTACGGACAGTAGGAGTCTCCACGCCTTACAAGCATAGCCGTTGCGACCCAAGGAAATCAAGACGTTCGGATAAGTTGTGCGGTTCTCTCTAGAAGTGTAGAGACAAACCAGGCTTGTCCCTCTGATAATACTTGTTTGTTCATCCAGTTTCCTTCCATCTCCCCTCGGAAGAAATGGCCGCTGCCTCGAGAACAGAGGATCATTCTGGTGCTTCAGCGTCACTGTCAGGGTCCTTCTCCCCCTCTGAGAAAACGCGAATCTATTGTGCGTTTGTTGAGGTAGTGTCCCACTCTGATAATGGCAACTATGGTCTCAAACATCGAGCAGTAGGATACACCATAAGATGCGTTAGTGGTGCATATTTTGTAGGGCTAATTTTGTATTGCTGGGTTTAGCTGCCTTCGTCTGATGAGACTCTGGTCATGATAAAATTATTTAGACAAACCCCGGACACATGTTAATTTGAAACTATTAGGGATTTTGCCAGCTCTGTGTGATGTTGTCCTGACACTTACGTTAAATTATTCCAGATAATGAATAAGGCCGAGCATGCAAAACTAAAACTCAGGGGAATTTTGACTCCTCAGATATCTTGTGTGCAGTTTCTTCCACCTGAAAGTGGACTCAGAATCACCGATGGCTTTCATGATTAGAATTCATCCGCTAAGTTAATCATTGTAACGGTGTATTAAAACTTTTTTCCCTGATAAAATTTTACACCAGTGCATTATGTGGACAGTTCGTTTTTCAAGCTTTCTTCTTTAGTGGTGAGTAGGGCCGGAGACGTTCCAGACTTGCCTTCCTCACGGTTACGCTGAGGGCAATTTTGAGTTACCCGTCTGAGATGAGGTGCTCAAAACTAAGTCTTTGCACTTCAGTTTGCAAGCTAAAATACAAAGTGGTTTCTTAACATGTGGCTTGTGGTTTTCGGAGAAATTCCCACAGATTTCAAAAAGATTTCAAACATTTTTCAGATACTTCCCGCGACTGTACAAAGCATTCAGAGGACAGTAAGTGAGACGCGCTTATGTTGTCGCGCGTCCTACCTTGAAGCAATCTCATTATGCGACTGCTGTATTCTTCCAAAAAACTCCCCATTTCTAGGTAGCGAATGTTTTGTGAAATTTTTCTGGTAAGATAAGGAACGAAAATTGTCTTACGCTGAATGCCCCACAATCCAGTACCATGCAACTGGGCCCGAGAATCAATTCCCAAGACAATGCATTTGGATGATAGTGATGGCTAGATAACACCACCTGAACACCAGCATTGACAGCTGTTTGAAGTAAGCCAGCAGAGTTGCCGCGCCGAATTTGTTATCATTAAGGTGAAACATCGGCAGCAGTTCATAAATGAATTGCACCAAGAACACTACGGTTCACCATGAAAAACGACTACGAAATATATATGTGCGTAAGTGATTTAGGTTTTCTTTTCCAATCTTCTTACCTGCCCATCTGCCATACAAAGCAAAAGTACAATGCGGCTGAATGCAGAACTGTCCTCTGAATGGACGATTTTGAAGTGGTGTGTTGTACGAAGAAGAGAGTACTACTACTACTCAGCAGTGTCTGCACACATTCCTAGAGTATCAGACCACAACTTAGTATGTCGACTGCATTTCCAGCAACTCTGCTCCCCAACTTAAAACGATGCAATAGATGTACCTGTCCTCCGTTGTAATGACCATGGCCGCTTGTGAACAGCAAAATTATCGTTTCAAAAATTGGATGGTAAACTCTCAGCAGAGTTTGGATTCAGTGTTTCTGAAGAAAAAATTCTCAAAGAAACCAATCGAAAAAGTGTTTGGAGGACTGATTTTGATGTCTTCTTTTCAGAGGGCATCTGTGGACCAAGTACTATGCATCTATTTGTGCTTTAAATTTAGCCATCGCACAAAAATCCCTTCCAAACAAATTTAGACATGCAGGCAAGTAAGTCTGACTGAATCTCACAGAAAAAATAATGGATTTTTTGTTTTCGTTAAATCAACTACGTCCGCGTTCTTTGCAAACTAATAATAATAACTCATGTCAACTTTCAACTTTGAAATAAATTCCAAAATCTGTCTCAAATCTTAATTCACTGTGAACGTACCTTGTCATGACAGCTAACAAGACAACAAAGGCAGCGGGAATTGATTTGATAGCTGGAGCTCGATTATATTCGCCTATATAGTAATTACTTCCAAATGGTTGTACCTCGTGCATTGAATTGGGAATGGCATCCGACTGAGGACTGAGATATATTAGGAATAACCAGAAGGTGCTACTAGGCTGGAGACTGTTCAAGCAGAGACGCACCAAGTCGTGAATAGTGCTAAGTGAAATGACAGGAATCATGTTTGTGGAGATGCTAGTTGTGGAAGCTTTCTGCGACTCGCAGATTTTTCAACGCCAATCATTAGTGCACTGAAGAGAGCCGGTCTGATGCCGTCAGTGGCCTCTGATATTGGTGGAGGCGAATCAAACTTTGAAAGTGTCTTCCGTTTTTTGTACTGTTCTAATCGGGTTCGTTTTGGCTATTCATTCTATTAATATTTCACATCTGTTATTTAAGGATTTTCATCCTAATTTGAAGAAACCGCATAAATGTGGTCCTTTTATTCACGTTCTTGCGTTTTTACTTTGCTTACACATTAGGACTACGATCAAACTTAAGCAACAATACTTCAACTTTGAAAATAAAAAATAAGCAAACTAAAACCGATCATAAGGAAGCTCAGTTTGTGAAATTCTATGGAGTCACGGGGAAGGTCTGAACCGCCCAAAACTAGCAGATAATCAGAGTTCTTTATCACGACGTTAATGAAACAGGGAGAAACAAGGCTGTTATACGCCATTGGGTTTGTGCTTCTAATGTAGCCGTGCGCTTTAATTAGGTTTGAGATTGCTCGCGTGATTGTGCATACGTTAAAATGTGCTCACATTTACATATGTATTGGCCGTCGCAAGTGAGCAGAACAAAATGTGCAAAATTTGTGGAAGTGTAGTACTAGTGGATCCAAAATGATCGCATTGGCAATTGGGTAAACGTTCACTAAGGAACACCTCGTGGGCATGTTGGTGGATGTTTGCTTTGTGTAGCAAATGGCTTTTGGTGAAAAAGTACATGTCTAGATGCTGCATCCCTGATTTGGGGGGAGAAAATATTTCAAGACTGGGAAAAAATATACCGGTCGACACAAATCGTATTTTCAGACGTATTTTATTGTCAGTCTTTAGCTTAGACTACAGAGAAAGGTTCTGTAGGGTTCACTGAAATATCTCAAACCTGGTCCAGCTCAACAAAAACCGACGCTATCTCAGACAGTAGTTCCTTTGGAATCTGGAAGGCGGTTTGTAAACCCAATACTGTCTGCAAAGTTGATGCGCTTGTCACCGCGATTTGTCTGTTGGATAGATGTGTAGATGGTCAGAGATTAAACGACAAAATCATAGTGATACCTTTACAGATGATCCACTACAACGGATTCACTGCTGAAAGTATACTCGAGCTCTTACGATGATTGAAAGTACCTGGCAGTTTTGATTTTGAGAGGACGTTTTGCTCTTGGCCAAACATTACTTACGTAATGTTGGCGAAAACTCTGTGATGGTATATCGTCCTTTGCACTCTTTCCTAAGTTTCCGTTAATCTCATTTTACACCATGAATATGAACTTGCACTGAAGTGGAGCTAAGCCATCGGCTACAACTAAAATTGGTGTGCACGGGAGACTCAGTTGTGTCACAAGAATCTTCCATCGAAAATGTCACGAAAAGATGCTTCACACCTACCTATTACGGCGGAAATCCAGTTGATATCCATCTGGGTCTCCCGTTTTAATCAACTAAAGTTGTATATATAATTTCGCATACTGTTCCCCCGATTACCAACGATCTGCATTTCCCCGTTCGGTAGTCAAAAGGAGATTGCGCGCGCAACATTATTGTGGATGCCAACCAGTCACTCCAATCCTTGTAGCTTTTTGTGTGGGCGTGTCTCTACCAGAAACTTCGTTTGTTATTGCATGAAAGGCATAGGTCCAAGTTCGGCAAGATTTCATGTGATGGTGAGTTTGCCTATCCAGAACATTATTCATTTATTCTTCAAAAGTCATGGACTGTTTTAATTCACCTTATTTGCCCGCCGAATGCAGGTAAATCAAATTTGTACTATAGATATGCTCCTACAGAGTTGTGGTGATATTTGTTGAACTTCCTCTTTAGCAACCACCATTTGCCTCTAAATTGTGTTGGCGTAATAAATTCGGTAAAATTTTGGTGTTGACAAACGATCACTGTAGGGTGACTTCTCATTACTCTACATCTGTTTCATCGGTCTTAACGGGACACCAAACGTTTTGACGATGGTAGGTCAGAATTGTGGTAAAAATGGATTAATGAATGCTCCAGAACAAAGATTTACTGACAGTTTCGGCCTATCCTGGATTTTGTTTTGACAATGATGGTTATTTTAAACCATGGGCAACTCACTTCGTTATAGCTTGTGGAGAAAAAAATGAACGGCTTATGCAAATTTGGAATTTGCAGCGTGTAATCCAAAGCCATTTTCGTACGATATCAAACGAGAATGAGGGATATCTAAAGATTTTAAATCCAAAGAAAATGTTCAACCACAGGGCCTCCTCAAGATGAATAATGTACAAACTACTTGCGATTTTCTGACGCGCATGTTCGATTTTCTGGCTTATGAAATGACCTACTCCTGTCTAAGGCACTAGTTACATCATTCAATGAATCGCATTTGGAGTAAAATTGTGAGTTGCAAGACTGAGTTCTGTAGAGCGTCTGTAGGACTTATACATATGTGGTTTTCTGGGATTTTATTTAAACCGGACAGGGATCTGTTACTTGAAATGTCATGGATTCTTAAGCCCCTAATGTCATGAGGGAAGGAAAAAATCATTGGTGACGTTTCCGCATAGCTGAACACAGTGCTGTTGTCAGGATATCACACAATTTCGGGTGAAAATACATCACTTATCTGGATTTTCTTTCTTCGCACACCATTGTGTTCTAGAATCCTATGATGAGTCATTCAGTGAAAACGTCTGTCCTACTGCTTGCTTGGATGTCTTCAAAGCTTCTTTAGCGTAGTTATCCTTTTCTTGCCAACTATTCAGCTTGTTTGGCAGGAGACGTTTTTTTGTTTCCAGCTCCTGCTAAATGAGTGGTAATTAGCCCCATATTGGACTGCTAAATGTCTGGACAGAAAACGCATGAGTAAAGAGTTTAATACTTTGCCCTTCTACGTGTAGTGATACGAAACATTCAGATGGGCGGATAGCTATAAAGGTATGAAGTCTTAGAACACTAGCGTCTCCGTTTATAACAAGACTTTGTGCTTTCTTTTCAGTTAATCCTGCCTTCCACTGGCCACATACCTGCTTCTGAATTAAGTTTACAATTTCACAATCCGAAACCACCGTTTTCCCATCAATCTCGGAACGCTGCACTTCAAATCAGTCCTGCATTTCTCGATTTGTCGAATTTTTTTAGAAGGACAACCCCTTAGGTTTGCGCAAATAGTAAGTAGAATTCTGCCAAAATAGCACAAAAAATCGGACAGCTCCTCCAAGTTTTTACCCCTGTATTTATCAGCGTTGCAGTACCACTCTTCTCATAGACAGGCACATATCTTAAACTGGCAATGAAATTTAAACTTATTTTATGGTGGAACTCATTGGGCAAGTCTGTACATCTTGTGAGACTCAGAAAATGAATTAAGTTATGATATAAAAGGTACATCACGCGCTTCAAAGTGTAATGAATGAGCTATTGCAAGATTGCACACTACCAACAGTTCCGAATTATTTTGTCACAGAGGAAGGAACGCGGATATCTTTTGAGGCATTGCTCAGGTTGTAAAAAATCTCCCACTAAAACAATGATCAATCTGATCTGAAGAATCCTCCTAAGCAGCGCGGAAACTTGGTTTTGTTATGTAACATATCAGTAAACAGCTATCCAGCCAATATCCAAGTAGATGTTAGATGTACATTGCTGATGATTACCAACAAGGATGAAGCAGATCAATTTGGTTTTTACAATGGACTCAACTGAATATCTCGTTTATGATATATGCTGCAAATGAGTGTAGTTCTCGAAAACAGTACAAGTTGGGTTCAAGCAGAACATAAGGTTGACGAAAACTCTGGGACTGCGTCTATCTAATGAGCCCCAAGAAGGGGCTGTCGTGGGCTGTCGAAGAATTTTCAGCAACCTCATGAGTAGTGTATTACGTCCATACATATATCGCAATATTTCGAATGTCGTGACAATTGAAACATGATGCGTCCTTGTGCAGCACATTCAGTTGCTTAAAAACACCATAAACACGAGATTCAGCTGACTTCCAGGCGGGTCTGTCGAGAAAACAAATATGTTTCCAAATGAGCCTATTTCGCTAGTGCTATTTGGTTTCAATGAGAACATAAGGTTGACGTGAACTCGGGGGCTGCGTCTACCTGATGAGCCCCAAGAAGGGCGAAACCGGTCGTGAGCTGTGGAAGAATTTATGAAAATGATGAAGCGGCTTTGAAGTCTTTCTCGGATATTCATAATAGACTGGCTTCACTGACCGGACGAAATCTCAATTGAACATTAGCAAATCACTTCTCAGTACCACGAAATTTAGGGAGGATGACTGGAAAAAACTTTGTTCTACACAGACTGCAATTCGAATGTGTAATTTTTTCTGAAAATTCGAAACATTTTCTCACTGATCCAGTCGAGAAGCTCCATCATAAGATGCAACTGACCGAACGTTAAAATTTTATTCTAATATTAGCGACCATCCACATGAAACTCGTAGCTATAGGTCTACGCCGTGGTGGGAACAATAAAAACCCGTAAAATAATTCGAAGGGAACAAATACTGATCCAAGAGTAGTACCATAGCAGGCAGATATTTCAAATAAATACATCTTTCCATTATACTTCTGACTGTTACCCTAGCCAGCATGACCTTGCGGAACGCCAAAATGCCAGTTGTCTGACTGCGTGACAGAGAAACTGGCGACTTTCTGGGTTAAACGAAATGAACTATGCTTCTTCGTTCCAAGACGCAGGGTTCCGGGTTATGGGGTGACATTCGTTTGGCCGCTGTCCCATTGCACGTATCAAGTAGGTTAGTATATGTACAAAGTGGTCTGTCCCGCAAGTGCCGAAATGAAATAGGTCTTCTTGTTGTTATTTTTTAAGAGGTACACCATGTCAGCAGATATTATACTACTATCTGGTGTCGTGGATCGAGGGCAAAACAAGAGTAATCCAGTTTATTCCCGCTCTGAAAATTTAAATGAGTCAGCCTTGGTGAACCGATCCGTTCATATGCAGTTGCAGATGGATGAATCAATACACAATAATACAACGGACCTCTGCTGAACACACAACAAAGTACCTGAAGCTCACGGTGAGACAACTGTCAGCCGTAAGTCTATAGCATGGAGCCTAACACCATCAAGCGCAAAAAACATACTTATCAGATAGTCAGTCGCCGCTCATGCACGCTTGAACCTACAGCGAAGGCGAAACAGTTGGTACAACAGATCAGGTCAATAACATAATGCTAAAAGTTGCACAAAGTAACGACGCCCTGATAATTCCCAAAGTTTGTTTACCACTCTTAATAGGTTTTTACTTTATTTCAGCAAGTAATTTAATGGTTCTGCATGCGAAGTGAAAACTGACCACAAGTTTATCCGAAGTCGCGCAGATTGACATGCGTTGAAGTTGAATGTCTCAGCTGAGCTGGAGATGATAAAAAATAATAATGTCAGAACAACTGGGATTGAAAGGGAACGGAGTGGAAGGGGAAAGGAAAATTGAACAAACAAATAAATATAGAGTGCAGAGCACGAAAGTGTTGAAACCATATATAATTGGTTAGGTTGTTCCGCCTCGCCAAATCTGGAGCTTCCTGGTGTTGCGGCAGATGCCCAAGAGATGATCATCAAGAAGGAAATTTCTACATTCACACAGCTGTCGCGATACTTGAACAGTCAACTCAAACTCATATTTGCGACGGAATGGAATTTAATTACGTGACTTTCATGTGGCTCAGTACCCAGTAGAGGAAATCTCGCTACGCAAATGTAAATTAGATTCACCGGTTAATAAGAGAGCAAGAGCGGGGGCAGAAGCCATTTGTTCAGGTTATCCATCGGCTTTTATTGCATACTGCTAGACGTTGCTCTGTTTTAGCAGTCTTCCGTAAGTGTACCTCAATTTTTTCTTCTGCTTCCTAGAGAACATCATGGTCTTCGTGGGTCATGACCTGAACGTTTATTGCTAATAGTTTTCGTGACCACCATCACCATTTCACCTGACGCTGATGGCAAAACATCTGACAGAATACGATCGTTTCGGCTTGACAACATGATGGCTCACTCTGGATTACACAACCACTATTTCGTTCTGGTATCTGATATCATGCTGGCAATAATTCACTGAAACACCGTAGTTTCATATAAGTGATTTTATTAAAAACACGGTCTGACGATCACTTGTTCTGTTTGGCTACCTCGCCTTTTATATTGTGACGCATTACGTTAGCAGAACGTAAAAAAGTCGCCATCTGTTTCCGGGGCCTCAAAAAACTATTATGATGACGAGATTAAACACAGCGATGAACATTGGTCCTAAAACTTTTTTGGCATTTCTAAGGACGGGGACTGTCCTGGGTCTCCGGAAAGCTTCGAAGAGCAAGTGGTTCAAAGTGTGCGATGTAATATGGAAATGAACAAAGAACATAGAAATCTTTTCGATGAAGTTTGATGACAATCGGTAGATTTATTGCTGGGCAACGTTTCGCTTTTGACACAAAGGCTTCGTCAGGCCAAGCGACTAGGTTCCGAGGTTGGTGGAGATTCAAGGCGGAAGGAGAACCAATCAGCTAAGTCAGGCTAAATCTCTGTTGGGTGACGGTCGAGGGAGTTTATTGTGTTAGATTGTTTGAACAAGTGTTGAGTTGGTGGGAAAGCCTACAAGGAAACCTACAGAAGAATCTTTCTTATCAAAAACACATCCGCGTTAGGTGTTAAAAATAAAAATAACTCACACGACTAAAAATATGACGCTTGCCAATGCTAAGAACTGATGAAGCCACAGTGATCCTCCGAAGATGTACTGCATTCCCTAGGGAGGCCATGCTGCACTTAAAAGAAGACACAAGGGGCCTCATTTGATTCAGCCTCTTACCAGAAGACTGCTTGAACTGTTACGTTCGACGCAAGCAAAATTGTTGCTGCAGTTCAGTGTCCTCAAAATTGTTTTTAATCGCACCAAATCAAATACATGGACAATATGGGATCCAAATGTCCAGTGATTTTGCAAGATCTGAAATACCGATGACTGATATTTTGTCATTAATCCATTGTCAAAATAATAACCAAGTCTCGTAATTTCTTGCAGAAAAATCGCAGAGGTTAAATAAGTTAAAGGTTGAGAATGGACCTACTGGACGGTATTTTTTCAAGTAGCGCTCATCTTAGCGGAATCACTGGTTTCGGAGAAAAGTTTCCAAAAACCACGGATGCAACAGGAAGTCTATTTCCGACCTCCTAATGGACGTCTATTACCGAAGATGTGAGAGGAATGATTTGGATGTAGCAACTGTGCAGAAAATCCAACCGAGGAGTTATTTATTCGGACCAGATTGTTACCTATGAATTAGAAGCTCAGCCGTGAAGAATTCTCAGCAACCTCATGAGTAGTGTATTACGTCTGCGCAATGATATCAGTTGCTTCTAAGGGAAAAATAAGCTCGATGACGGAGGTAGGAGAGACCTAAAACGACTAATTATGGCAGGCTGAGTCCACGCAATTTGGAGGCTATTCAATTTTTTAAAGATGTTTGGAACAGTGAGGTAGGAACTGCAGACAATGATACGGAAAATTGTCAGATTTCCTGGACAGGGATGCCCTTAAAATGTGGTTTTACGAAATAGTAAATATGGTGTATTCCCGATTAGGACGATTTTTCATGAAAACGTTTGCCCTCTCTTGCTATGGGAACCTGATCTACTGGCCGTCTAATTTTCTAGCTTTGGTGAAACGCCGAAATTACGAAGTCTTTTGACTACTCGTCTTATGTGGTTATGTAGTGCCACAACCATCGTATCGTGAAAAAGTAAACACCGGTTTTACGGGAGGGAGACAATTGTGTCGCCATAGGGTACGATAATTTGAAAGCCATTCAAAAGCTGCATATTACAGAGTGGTCAAAAGTGAAATGATTAATTTCCGATCTGGAGCTATATTATATCATTCAAGTGTCCTGGCAAACCTAGCTAAGGTACCTATGTTGATCCTTAATTGTTGGGGAACAAATAAACCAAATTCAAAATTAAGCTCGTGTCCCTCATTTCGGTTTCACCACTGATCCACTCAATAGGGCTCAAGGGTACTATTTCAGTGTGCTTGTGTTCAGCTTCAGTTGATTTTTATTCGATTTCAACCAACCACTCCAAACTAATCTCCATTAGAAAAGCAGTCCACAAGAGCCAATTCTCACTCACGCAAGTGCACGCACACTTGAACTTATCGTTACCTTTCCAAAAGTTCAGTCAAACTGCATTCAAACCAGAAGTGGCATGGTCCAGTTTCAAACAACAACGTGGGAAGTATGTGGTAAGTATAGTCAGTACAAAGCGGATATTACGGTTGACTGATTTGGCCATTGACCGCACTTTTCAGTCCTGCACTACCCTGAGTCGTGTTTCATCCGCCGTGCTCCCGGACTAACTTTCAACGTAAATTAAGTAAAGTGAATCATTGAATCACTCCTCCTGTATTCCACTGCTTTCAGTTGCGTGTGAGCGCAAATTAGATTTTTTCGGAAAGCACACACCTCCGAGGCGAATAGAGCAACCTTACTATGTGAATCAAATATGACGGGATTGGGGAATTACGGTAACTGATCGTCACTCCCGGTTTCGTGCCAAGATGAAGAGTTTATTGAAATTATTTGATGACGTTCATCATGTTTAAACAATGCTCAGGGTGTGCAACCTACGTCCTAAGAAGTTGCGATGAACTTTTGGATTGTTTTCTGTTCCTTATGACGTCATAGCAGACAGATCCTGGCAATTATGCATGTCGCAATCCTCAGTATCACCAGTTCCTCTATGGTCCCGCTTTCGGTGAGTCCGCACAGCCTACGGCGTAATTCTACACTTTGTGACCAATTCACTGTCGATATTTTGCGTTAAAAGTCGAATCTTGACGATTTCGAAAAAAAGGGCCGACCATTTATGAAGTTCACCATGCATGATTAAAGTATCTCAGGTTTTCAGTGCGTAGAAAGGAGACTGATTTTTAGGTCCAGTCAAATGAGATTCGGTCATGAAGGCTTGTATGTAGCTGACCTCTATGGTTTCATCACTACTGGTAATTTTAGCCCCGACCATAGAGTTTGAAAGATATTGGTTGTGTGGACGAAAGTGCTCACAGACTTTACAGATTGTACAGACTATATTGGAGGATAAGAAGGCATGCACAATGCTTGTCTGAAAACATTTTACTTCCTTTTGTCCTACTATCTAAAAAGTAGTTTTTCAGTCTAGCGTTTATTTCCACTTTGTTGTAATTCGTAAACAAGTTTCCTCCCACTTTTGGAAGTGGAGTTGCCATAAATAGAACGTTTGGTGTCCATCCTAAAAATATTGACAAACGCGTGGGATTATGTGTTCTCAGGATTGTTTCAAGACAAGTCATCATGAATAAGATAGGATTAATTAGATTTATTATATCGCTGAATATAATTTCTTGCCTGTTCTCAGAACCGCTCTGGGAAAAATATGTAAGTAAACTTCAGTTAACTGAGGGCTTAAAGACAATATGTGGAAATATCAATGTGCTATGGGGACTTCGCAACAAACTCCAGTGGATATATATTCATAAATATATACGAGAGGCCTAGTCCTCTCATAGTCCTAGTCCTCAGCAGTTTTTTGGTCAAACACAATTCTCGCCAGAATACTCAGGAAAATTCTACAAAATACGTCATGTCAGTACTTACTTATGACAGCTTCATCATCTTTGCGGATTAGAGCGTAAAATGGATTTGACGAACAATGTATTTTTACCAACGGAAACTAGATCTGACTATAAAGTTTGAAAATGAAAAGCCAGCTTTAAACTAGAGAGATAATTCAAGCGGACGGGTTCTTGTGCCCAACTGCTGCGTGCTTAAACCCGCTGAGTTCCGGAATACTTGCAAATCGTTTCTGTTGCTATTCGGGTTGCTGTGCATGTTAGCCGTTCAGACGCGCCAAATCCCAAATCTTTTTTCAAGGACCATTCACGATCGACATAAAAATAACTGGCTATATCCTACTCTGTTGATTAGTTGTGATACAGCAATCACCAATCACACTGTTTCCTGAAGTTTCTCATGTTGTACTCGTCCGATGTTTAAATATGTTTTTTTATCAACAGTTCATAAATTAACTCGTCCTCCACGCAGAGTATGGTCGCTGTGAAAGAGAATCATGTCGGTTACTACGCAGATGAGGATAACATCAGTTATAACGTGGTTTTCCTAACATAATTCCGCTTGAGTTGTTCAAATGAGTTGTCCAAAATGATGCAGCGATTCCCAGAATTTTTACGCCTCACTGTGGAATAAATTCTAATGGTAGATCTATTGTAGAACCTATTATCTTCAGTGACGTTTATACAGTGACAAGAAACACATGCATAAACTCACATTTAGTGGAGTTCGTCACTACAGTTTTGTAGTGAATATGTGCCTAGGGGTTTAACAGAAACACTTCATTCATTAGAACTAAATTTGGTTCATTGATTTTAATGTTATAACAAAAACAGGCTTCACAATTCTAGTTGAAACACGCAACTAACAAGATCACTGCAAAATCTTCGACGGCCCACCAGCAGCTTTATCGATTTTGGGGCTCATCAGGTGGCACGGTTTCCGAGTATCCATCAATCTGAAGTTCTGTTTGAACTTAAATTGGACGCGATTTTCACACATTTAAGTCTCCGGTCAAAACCAAATTGATGCGCACCTAAGTGTATTTTGCTGCATCTCCTGCTGCTTGCAACAACTGATAACCCGCATCAGTCATTGCCTCTTACTGCGCACTCCAAAATCCCTTATTCCGAACGGGCAAGCAATTTGTCGCCCCCTCAGTGGCGCTCGTGCATCCGACCTATTGCCTTCTATGCACAGCCTCCTTCCCAGTTCCGCTACTTAACAGTCCTGTATTTACGCACCAATTTATCAACCCCCGCCTCCAATGCGCAGCTACCTATTCCCCTTTCCAAAACATCGGTTAACGAAACCGTGGCCGCTACAACCACCGTACGACAAGTACGCGGTTCTTACAGCTGACAATGATGCTGATATGCGCTGGTAAATTTACGTTACGCCTGGTTTCAGTCAATCTCTTCGACGTGGGCAGTACTTTCCATCTCGACAACCTAAGTGTACGAGCAACCGAGTGTTGTATTGAACTATCATCTAATATACTATGCATGTTATTCAAATTCTCTGCAGCTACCATATGCTTTGTGATACAACACGCCCGACTGTAGAAATCAAAAGGTTACTTCGTAGTACTCCTAACGTCTTCGGTTTTATGCAATGTTTTGCGAATATTTTTAAGTTGCAAAGTATATAGACAAAACCACAGGGGAATCACGCCTACCGAAAACGCCTGACGTCATCACGCTGGCGAACATATCACGATCATCACCATTTGTAACATCGAGGCTTGCCAACTAGCAAAGGTTTAGTGTTATCACCAAATTGGATAATAGGGGATAAGAAGGAAGAGATATCAAAGCAAGTTTGAATAATTGGTCTTGAAGGAACCGAAACACCGGCTAATAAATGGATAGAAGCACTTTACTAATTGCGGTAAGTTGGCATTGCAGAAAACGCATTCAGTTATCATTCAGATTTTTACGTGATCTCCATTTTTTGTATCTGTTTTGCTTTGTAGTACAACCAGGGCTTGATCGTCGCGCAACTGTCCTTATTTTGTTTGGAGCTCCGTTAACAGTAACTTTCTATATGTACAGAGAGTACATAGTGAGTACAGACTACATCTACAATGGATCACTCATTGTAGCTGCCCAATTTTATTTACAAAGTGCTTTTTTACCACTCCTATGATCACTTCGTCCAATGGTTCTATAGAAAATGGGAGAGATATCCAAAACGCTCGAAAACCGTACTATCTGAATAGACATACAAGGCCATTGAAATAGATAGCTCCTATTAGTGAACTAAACACTACTGTGGAGCTTTCGATGCATTTTTTTGCAATATCTAGCACAGGCTCAGTGACATCCGAATGCAGCCGACTGCACCGACGATCATCCAACTCAAGGCTTTCCGGAGACGTTTCACCCTTACTCACTAAATCTACCAGAGGTGCTCCAATGTAAACCCACTGCGCACCTTTCAGGTCTTTCGTTTTTACTAACTGCGTCACAGTAGCAGCAAATTAATCAAACAAACGTTTATCATGCATCACATTTGGAAATAATTGGTGCTTGTTGTTGTTAATTCGTCTGTTTTCACCGCTGAAGTAGGCACCATGACGAGTGACATCATACTCACACTTTCAACCCCATTCGGGCCTTTTTATGATGTCCAATTTATCTTTACGCCCCCACAGACCGATCTATGCTTGCTGACCAGGTCGCTAAAGTATGGTGTGCAGTGGGGAGTCTTGCTAAAAACCTCGCTTAGTTGATTCACCTGCCTCCGCCTTATAAGCTTTGATGGAATCAAGCACCCTTCACCACATCTATCCGCCATATCACTACTAGGTGTCTCGTATCTCACACATATCAGTTCATCTAATTATGCTCCACGCCTTATTTAGAAACCTCCAACCCGGTGTATCATACCGCATGTAGCTAGTCTCGATCTTTTTTAAATTCCTTCCTGGAAATGAATTAAGATCAAACCTCGTCAGAAAACTCAACTCAATCGGGTATAATCGTGTTCTGCGTTGCCTACACAATGGAGGTTCACTCGGGCGAAGTTAGAACAAGCTTCGTGTCAGCTAATCTGTTTGATCATACGCTTGGATGGGCATGACAGCATTCCGATTTACGGGAGACTATACGATGGACCACAAAACCCGGAGTGTAGGGTCATTGCGACGACAATGCTTGTGCATGTGTTACGTATCTACATTACATATTTAGTCAAGTGCTCGTTCCAGGCACCAGTAAGTTTACAAGTAGAGGGATTTGGGATTCGTAACCTACATTCTGCTCGGCAGAAGCGGGAAATTTTCGAAAAGTTCTCTCATTAGACCTTTACACATTTAGACACACCCTTCAGAGCTGTTTGTTTGTAAGAGTTTCATCACTGCACGGAAAGCAGAAGTTTTGCCAGGAAAACTTCCGTGTACACGTGCCTCCTGGTTTAGAGCGCCTGTTAAGCAGCAAAATAAGCAGTTTTTGGGATGGATTTGGTGAGTAGGTCGAGGTAATTTCCTGGAGATTGAACATGGTGGATCAAGATTGCCTTATCAACTATTTAAGGCCAACCATATTGTTCTTTTAATGCGTATGTTTGACTATGCTCCCGGGAGGAACCTGACCTCTTTCAAACAGAAAACGTACAGTTAGAAGGCGGTAGATAATTTCCAATAAATGGTCACCTTGGACCAGACGGAGTGTCTCAGCTTTCTGGTCTCAGAAAACATGTGCAAATCATATGAGAAATTAATGGATATGTATTGTCCAAAAAGTAGACGCTAGAGTTCTCAGGGCCTGAATTCAGAAGGATGGGGTAAATGTTAGAAAAGTTTATGGTCTATGAATAAACCAGCGCTATCCACTTCTCCACCTGTGACGTCACTCGTTTAATTTCATGACTAACTGATCCGTGTATATCCTCTTCTTTCTTTTAGAAAATATTATAGATCAATCTTCAAGCCATATTTGTTCTAGGCATGGGAAGAATCATAAGCACCCTTCAGAGTACTTTGCCCAGGAGCGGGTATAAACAAAAACACCGCTTTTTGATGATAAAACCTAAAACACCGACTTTCCACCTATCTATCACTGGCCAGACATATTCATTCACATATGGACAGATAACAACCTCAAGTTAAGAAAAGGGTATCTTTAATCCCCGAGAAGAGTCGCCCTGATAGCTCTATTCCTTCCTATTTACATGGGATCATAAAACAGATGTGATAGGAGAGAGCAGATGTCCTTCATACCACTAAGTTGTCCTGTTGAGTCTCCAGTTCTAATGGACATAATGTGGTTTAGTTTACTCACTCGCTCACTAGAGTAGCAATATACAACACGGCTGGAAAGTGTGGCCAAGCTATTGAAGCTGACTAATGAAAACCTCTCAATGGCTATCGAGTTTTGGTGATCACTACGTTAGTAGTTACTATTGGAGCATGGCTCTCCGGTTCAGGACTAAAGGTTCAACTCTCTGGCACCATGCATGGTGGCCAATCTTGCTGATTCACCAGTATGTCTCAATTTCACCTGTTCAGGGCCGTTGAATTTTTAGGCACTGCGGTTAATGTAACCATTGTCATCACACTACTTTCCACTTGTTTACAAAAATATAGAGGTACAGGGAGTTTCGTCAGCCAGGTATAGGGAATGTGATAGGTGCTCCATATATGTTCATGACACGATATATATATATATATATATATATATATATATACATATACATATACTGTCATTCTTAAGTTGAAAGTGTTATGCAGCTACTCAATGCAGAATGGAAAAAAATTACAACAGTTGCAAGTTAGACACTGAACTAACGAACAGGCTGGTGGTTCACAAGGCCGATGTTTTTGCTAAGCCAAGTGCGACCGCACGTTACGTCTGTCCACAGTAGCAAGCAAAGTGATAAAATACTATGCTTTCCGCATGGACCGGTAGCTTGCCTTAAGATTATCTAGGTAGTCGTCAGTCACAGTTTGACCGATGCGGCTGGCAAGCCCTCGTAAAGACAGACTCTCAGAGCTACCGAAGATTACTACAAATATAGTTCACATCCGTCGAGGAAAATAACGATTCCTTCTATTTCCTAGACATGCTGCTGCTATGAGCAACTGATGGACCAATTAAGTGATCGGTCTACCGGAACTTGACTTAGATCGAACAACTGACTAACTGAACAGCTGATTCGTCCCAATAAAATGCAAACGAAATTTGGTTTGCTGTCTCGCCGACAGCAAGGAAAATCTGTCCTGAGAGCATACTTAAAGCCAAATTTGACTAGCTAGCTTTCATCCTTACTTTGAGTTCCGACTAATAGTATGTCAGACCCCGCTAAACTAGGACGAGATTACTATTTGGAAAAACGTCGACAGAAAATCCGGACGGCAGCTCAACATCTATTACTTTCTGTACTGTGTTTATGCAACACAATTAGGGAATTCTTTAATTCTTTGTATGAGAGATGATTGCGGATCAAAATTCAAAAACAAGATAGTCCCGTTGGACTATGATTGAAGCTGTAGATAGATTACTCAGTGGAAACCAGACCGTTCGTGTTTATGGGACACTTCTGACGACGTTAGAGGGCTGTGCGACCACCGAGAGTTTGTACTTGTATTTACAAAAGGTTAACTTTTTTTCTCCTTTTCGTTTTTGTACAATGCGACTCTTCTTTTTTGCTGTTTCGGTTTTGCAACTGTACCATCTTTCTGGTTTTTGGCCTTAACAAAACCTGCTCTTTGACACTGCGATCGGACGTGGTTTTGCTATCTTGTGAACATGTTGTCCTGAGTCGATATGAACTTCGGGATCTGTAATGAATTAACAGTTCCACAACCGCTACACGAATGGATGGATGGATAGATAGATAGATAGATAGATAGATAGATAGATAGATAGATAGATAGATAGATAGATAGATAGATAGATAGATAGATAGATAGATAGATAGATAGATAGATAGATAGATAGATAGATAGATAGATAGATAGATAGATAGATAGATAGATAGATAGATAGATAGATAGATAGATAGATAGATAGATAGATAGATAGATAGATAGATAGATAGATAGATAGATAGATAGATAGATAGATAGATAGATAGATAGATAGATAGATAGATAGATAGATAGATAGATAGATAGATAGATAGATAGATTCACGACTGAACTCCCATTCAATATATATGGGCACCATAACAGCAATGCACTTTTCAACACTTAAATTTTACACATCCGATCAACCGGAGGTATGGTGTTTCGCCGCTTCGTGCGCACATACGGATTACGTATTCATTATGAAGCTAGAACGCCAGACGGAGTAAATTTCATCCCCATCTTGTGTGCTGAGTGGACCACTGTGCCATGATAGTGCCAGGGACAAGAGAAGTAAAAACCTATAAAATATTTAGGTGGAACGTTGATATCACTCAACCCACCTGACAATTCAAACGCCATAATGCACGTCAAAGGATGCCTTTAAATTCTAATTCTCGCACTAAGTAGAACTTCAGTTGAACCGTGCTGAGTAAGGCCCCGATCGCTGACGAGAAAACGGTAATTGAATGATTGACTACCGTACCACTAGTAGATGGTTTTAGATCTGCTCTACTGACTCTGCTTGTTTATGCATTGATATTTTTACAGGGCCACAGCAGTCTCCCTGTGATTTGTGATCAAATGATGCAAACATTTTGGTAGGAAGTGTTCTTATATGGGTAAATTTTATGGGTCTGGATGAATTGTATTCATCATTAGGTACGGTTTGCCTGAATTACTGGGATAGACACTTCCAACATCAGCTCAACTGAACATCTGCAGTTCCCGGATTCCCTACCAGCAACGCAGCCCCGAACGATGAATTTAGATAAGCATAGACATATGTATGTAAACATATGCCGAGAAGGATGGTGCTTCCCTGCGCGTTCCGGAGGGCCGAAAGTCTAGAGTTGGACAGAACGCGAAATCAAAAATTAATGACGCTTCGAAAGGTCTAGGTGCCGTTGATGCTGTTCACATTCTAGAATGAGGTCCAGATGAGCCCTCTTGTACCCGGCTGCAGACTTCGAGTGATGCGATAACTAACCTATCTCACTGGCGTGAATGCCCTCTGTCTCTATCTGAACTGTATGAGTGAGTGTTCGGGGTGTTGGCATCTAGGATGCTTCTTGTAGGCTAGCCCTAGATCCTCATTCTTTTTCCACTTTCTTCTTTTATTCGCAACTCTTTACTAGGGTGAGTTGACATGGTTGTAAGACAGTGAATTAGCAGTGCTCTCAAATGGCTTTGCTATTACCGATTCAGCTGCTGGTGTCTTTGTAGCACTTTTACGTTTGTCTAAATCCTATCCTCCAAAAGGGTTACCGGTTGCTTTTTAGTTCATCTTGGGAAGAATTTTTCTATGCACCTTGGCAGTTCACCCTATCTCTTTCGAAAGGTTGTACAAGTACTAGGGTATGCAGAATGCATGTCAATGTAGACTAAACATCTTGATTTCATAAAAAAGTCTATTCTGAGGGAGTGGTTCCCAGAGATGAAGCCAAGTTTCATTAGTGGCAGCCTCAAGTAATTTATGATCTAGAGTAGGTTATTAATTTCTTCTGAGAATTTGCTGGTTCCAAAAATCCGGCTCCATTTAAAGTTGCGCATTCAATTCGAACCAAAACTAGTCAGCTATACTGACACAGTGAAAATAGTTTGAAGGTTTCTTTTTATGCTTTAACTACCCTGCGGTATCAGCTTTCCCTATCGGCATTGGTTCAGGTAAAACATCACGGTGCCGTGGATAGACAGTTTGTTTGAATACCAAAATGCTTTGCATTTCGTCTCTGCTGGATCTGTAGAATCGCTTTGAGCTTTCAATGCTGTTCACTTTTTAGTTCGTCATACCTTGTTTTTGATTATTCTAGTTCCCATGGACATTCACCACATGCAACGTTTCAGTAAAAATGCTCACATCCAAAATTCAAATTAGATAACGTATCTTTTATGCATGCTGTTGTATAGAATAAAATTGAGAGACTTGAAACTAATAGGTTGTTTTCTTCAGGTAAATACCTCACAGTGAAAGTAAGCTGAAAAGTATGTTAGGCACATTCCGTTATATGTAAACACTTCCAGGCAGACGAAGATTGAACATCTGATTTGCATTTGAACGCACTAGGTTCACTACCTGAACGTAAGCATTTACGTATCACCGCGATTGTCCTGCAAAGAAATATTTTCAAGCACTCATGAAACGCTGCAAGCCAACTTAAGAAAGTTTCGTGACTTTTGTTCGGGAACTACTGCACCTAAGGTACACTAGCTGTGTACATCTTTTTGTAATATTACAATATTTCACCCAGGATTTACTCTGTATTTCTTGAAAGTGGATTCATTCATCCTCCGTCCACATCCACCAATCGGTGGTCGACCTTCTGCATCCAATCAAAAGTGTACATGGTGCTCAGCCATGCGGTACATATATTTACCAATGGAGTTACCCTTCAAACCTCCTTTGTACAGTACGCAATGAGCATTGAACCGTTAGAGTTTGTGCTTTCTTTCTAAATGAATGACCAAGACACAGTTACTTTCAGCCATCGAAATGATCGGTATGTGCATTTGTCAAGATTTCTGCACATGAATGATCAGCATAACACACAGATTTTCACGTTTCTACTGTTGCCTCATTTGCTGTGCAGTACACTGGAGGAGGTTGAGTCTGCGCCGTTTATCTATGCAGACCACCAGTGGATTGTGAGTTTTCGAAAGAGTGAGACACATTTGGGAGTGTTTCTGGAATTAGCTCTCACCAATTCCGATAGATCAACTAACCGAAAGCATAAAAGTCCGAGTGAGAATTCAAACAGCTATGTACAATGGAGGACTGTAACAGTGGATTTTCAGTGCACATTAAAAAATCCCGAACATTTTTCTAGAAATGAATTATTTGCACGTCGTGGATGTACGTTCAGCGCCACTCAGGCTAAGCACGGTCGTAGGCGCTTTATCGATCTGAGTCTGTTATCCTCAAAACACTTTTTGTTTGATGATGGGAAGTGTGTTTTCGAAATTGAACTGAAAAATCCGGATATTTTTCTTCACTTGTGGGCCTACCAGTGTCAAGATCCTGCGAGCTACTTCTCTCGTACAGCTGAAACCACCTTGTGTGAAAACCGAGCTGTTAAACTAATGCGGATGGATGGGTCAGTCATTCACTTTGACAAATCGCTCCACTTTGAGACGGAAAGCTTCGAGTTTTCGGACTCACCATGGATGGTTACAGTGGACATGGAACCCGGACATTTGGAAACAACCGAGGGTCCCACCACTGTTGACCCCGCGGATGTAACAGTTGCAGTGGAAATATGCCTTGTTCGAAAGACTACAAGGACAAGAGTCCACTCGGGTTCCACACCGAGAACTCACAACAAGCACTGCACCAACTTTTGCCGTCTAAAGTGTGTGGCCACTCTCCCGGGTGACTGCGTGACCGGAGTGATGGAGTTTTCCATCGGATCACAGGGTTGGCCCATGCAAGCGTACCGTACAACGTTTGAAAGGTCCGCATACGAGGTAAACTCTAATGACGAACTATCCGTCGGTTACATATCTCCAGTGGACTTGAATCCACAGGGGGCAAAACTGAAAACCTCAGGATCCCCAATTGCGTTACTACTCTCCACTATTTCTTCGCCATTCAGTGTTGGTTTAAGAATATTGTCAACTTCATATTTAACATTTTTGGAGGTACCCATATCGATGACTGATGAACAACCCAGATCAACGCATCTCACGGACCCATTTGATTTGCCTTGGTATATTCGCACCATTACGACTGGTCGCATTTTACGTATCAAACTTCAACCCATTTACCACCGAACATCACAACAGTCAAACAAAAGATCCATTACACCTACATCCTCAGAGACACATACGTGTTATCTTCCAGGTATCGCCTGTGTCTTGGGTGTGGAATTAAGGATCGATGCACTCACGCAGAAGCTGCACCCTCCAGTTTGCCCCTTAGGTATGGACCTTGTAGAGCTGATTCGGTACAACGCATATATGGATGCCTATGCACGAGGTTCATCTGATCCAGAGAGATGTACCAGGTCTAACGAACAGAAGACTCATTCGAGGAGTTCACAAGAAGAGTATGAAGGGCCTCTGGAAGATACATATGACGTTGTCATGGATATCGCGGTAGACAAAGTAAGTATGGGTATAGTGCTAATGCTTCGAATAAATATGGAAAGTAGTATATGTGTGACAGTCATAATGGTATTATTTTGATAGGCATATAAGTTTGTTGCATTTCACTTTCTGAGGCGATTCACTTGGTGTTTGTCAATCATTTAAGCAAATCTTCATAATATGTAACTCGTTAAACTGATGCAATCAACAGTGGACAGGGTCAGTACCTTAAGAAGTAACTTGGGGCAGAAGAACAAATCAAATTTTGGGTTGCGCACCAACTGTAACGCCTTATAACCGTTTTTGACGCCTCACTGAAATGTCCTCCAAGCCTGACCTCGCCAGGTAGTTTTTGTAAGCTTGTGTCATTGTACACCCCACAGTTACATTGTTTCCTATGCGTGGCTTCCTACAATCCAGAGGAACTTCCGTGTATCTCTAACTGAAACACTTTATTTTAAACGTGAATTTCACGTACTCAATTTGGGTAACTAAGACATTATGGATAACATTCACCCAACCAACTTAAACAAATAGGATAGGATTTGACAGAGGTGTATCACACACGACAGCAACTACCACCAAATCTAAAGACATAAAAATGAACGTATATCTAAATCAAGTTCGCAAATGATAATAAAAATCATGAAATAACAAGCACATGAATTTTTGTGGTTTGACATCCATACTCGACTGCTCATGACGAAAACCAGTTAAGCGTAGGAACCATTTATAACTCTCGAAATAGGTGTGTCCACTAGCTAAGCAGATATTCATCTGCTAAAAAAGCTTGAGGAAACTATTTGAAGTCTCAGAGATTTCCTTTTTTAGCATTCCGGGTAACGTCCAGTAAGTTAAGCACTTCTTTCAAAGGGGATATTGTACTTCATTATGCAGGTAACGTCGCTGGTGGGTACTTCAATAAGTAGTTGTATACATTGCAGACCACTCCTCCTGTTTACCTATCCAAGGCATATGTCTGTTAATATGTTTAATGCTTAGCTTCTTCAAAATTAAAATCCACCACACTATCAGCTTTGCTCATCTACATATGCTTTAGAAAAAATTTAGGGCGATTCTAGTGTAGGATTTACTTTGTCAGCAACCGGTAAGCTCGTGGTAAATGTGCGTACTGCATTGCTGGGTCATCGCTGGTTTGCTAATTCCCATGTGTGCTCTTAGGGCCTATTCCCATCCTATCATTTAAAACTGTATCACTTGGAAAGTTCGATTTGCGGGTAGGTATGTTACTCATTATTGTAACTTTAACAAGACAAAGTTCGGTAATCGGGAGGCTTAAGTTTGTTCGACAGTGCAAAGGAGAAGTTTAGGTATTCGTTCCAGGCTGATAAATCACCGCTACAGTTGGCCTAAGTTTAATTAGGACTGCAATATGTGACAACAGTGTTCGGATAATTACTTGACTTTTGTTCTCACCGTATAGGATAACTAAAGCTGGGGTAAGTTGGGTAGAGCGTTTGCAAATAAATTATTGTTCGTGTGATAACCCCTGAATATCCGGCAACACAAAGATTAGCAAAATGTTTGCCTGTGCTTTCTTAATTGAATTTTGATGTTTTGGTCAATTCAGTAAGTAATTTAATGTGTCACGAACAAGAAATGGCCTGCTAACAAACCTAATATCCGGCTACCAGTTTTCAAAAGTTTATAATTTGACTATGATTTCCACTTAGATGATTTCACTTCTCACGGTCAGGACCATTATTTTTCAGATATGTTTGCTTTACGTTTCCTCTTGAAAACCGTCATAGGGCCGAGCCAGCCTAGCTTGAAGACCATAAATATTCTTTTCTCTAGTTACCGGTGGATTTTTTCTGCTAAAATCTTTTTTTACGACTGCATCGCTCCGTGCTGGAAAACTGGAACAATAGACGTGCGAACATAATGTCAAAAAGGGGAGATTTTTGAAAGATGGAATTAACTTTATTGATTCTCATTAATCAATTCAGAATGAATTAAAAGTTCAAATATTGGACTCATATTTCACCGAACTAAAGTTTAGAATGTCTAATGGATGGATATATTGATGGATATATTGCAGACTGTTACTTGATATTGAGTTGCCACGTCGGTAGCTTTGTAGTACATATTGTTTTATAATGTAAATGCGTTGTTATGGTGGCCACGATCAGCGTACAATGGTAGAGGTTATCAATTTATTCGTTTGTTTTCGGATAGTGTATTTATCTACTTTGCTCTGAAAAGATTTTTGTCAACATTGATACCACACAAAGCTTATTTCTTAAGTATATAAGCTTCCATATTATTTTGAACCCTGTGATAAATATTGTGTGGGAAGAATTTGTGATTTATGTTAAATAGAATTCTTACAAGAGTTCTCCAATTAATTTCCCACTTTTGGATTCATTATGTAGGTTTGAACCCCCACTTTCAGCTGCATTGAAGCGCGCAATGGTCTCTCGTATGACAGAAAATCTTTGAGACCGGGCAAAATTGCGCTTTGTTTATAGGTGATCTCTCTTTGAGAGGGGAAGTTGAATTTAACACTGGGTACCTATACATTTTCGCTCATTACTCACCAATACAAGGAAAAAGAGTAATGAGCTAAAGTATTCCGAAAATGTCTGTTAAAACGATTTTCTTTTTAAAAGGATGCTTTTAATGTCACTCAAAAGTGACTTGAGCTGACAATTACCTTCTAATAATAGACGAAATTATCTTCCGCAGTGAGACGCATATGTAGGTCTTTTGAAGACAAAAGACATTCTCAGTGACGGTTGGAGATAGTGTGAAACTTTGCTGCAGCTAATTTTTCTATAGTCAAACGTGGTGAACATTAGTTGCTCAAGACTGTTGGTTCGGAGCAACTTTTGGTGGTTTCCTAGGAAACTTCATCTCTTTGATATAAAAATGGTCCCAGAATTTCTAAAACTTTATCGAATGGAAGCCCATATAATAATGCAAGTTCTTCAAAACATATGTCCTTGGCAAACAAAGAGAATTAAAGTTTTTCAGTGTTGCATTTTCTATAGCAGCCGGAAATAGACTCATAAGCTTTTTGTAATATTTTTGCCCCAAGAACTATATTGGTAATGGTTTTCAATATTAGCGTCGGTATCCAAACTTTGGAAACGCTGGTGTACAATGATATCTTGCTTTTAAGTCAGGCATTCAGAATATGGGTGACGGGAAATGTGACTTAGTTTAGATCGTGCCGAAAAGAAGGCAGGCGGTATCATTATTCATTTCTGGAATAATCGTTATCTATTTGCACGGTTTTGACGATTTCGTCGGCGTGACAGCAGCCATAGCCTTCGTTTATCATCAAGAAAATTACTATACGCTTAAAGAAAAGATTTCTCTTGTTATTTCCGCCAAGATTTTGACCTGAAAATAAACGTGGTTTATTTCAAAAGACAAAGGAGGATTATACAGATATTTTCGGCATTGGAAATTTATCATCAGATATTGGTTGAAGACTAAACCTTTCGTCTGTGAGTGGCTGCCAGGAGTGTGTTAGGCTTGCACTCACAACACTTATAATGGCGACAACCCGATTGGGCTCCCAGTTGAATGTATACTTCATGAATCGGTCTATGCGATTAGTCCTGTAAGAAAAAAACTAGAAAAACAAATCAATGGTTTCGAGGTCCATAAAAAGTCCATATTGGTTTGTCATTAAATAAAAAAGAATCTCGGCATATTTGAGTAAAATTATTTATGCAATGTTTTAAACGTATTATCCTGAAACTCCTGAATTCTCAGTTTTAGTTCATGAGCACAGTTTTTAGGACTTTCCTATTACTCGCAAATCAAGGTAAGTGAAAGGCGACAACACAATCAGAAATTCTGTACGTTTCCTATCTTTGCGATGTCATTTTGTGGTGGTACTTGCATATGATTAGTAAATCATTAGTCTCTATATTCAAATCCACTAAACATTCCATCGGCTATAAACACCCGATTCACCTACAAACCGTCATTTTTACTTGCTAGTTTACACAAGAAAGCATGCGCATTATAAATAATCTGCACACACACACTCCGAGTCGAGCACTCTGTGGATGTGAGATACGGATACAATAAGGGCACGTAATTGTTGGGAATGTATGGTTAACTACTCTAGAGTATTTTGCTGATTTTTCCGAAAACCTTAGAAATTCGAGGTCCATAAGAAGTCCATATTGGTTTGTCATTAAATAAAAAAGAATCTCGGCATATTTGAGTAAAATTATTTATGCAATGTTTTAAACGTATTATCCTGAAACTCCTGAATTCTCAGTTTTAGTTCATGAGCACAGTTTTTAGGACTTTCCTATTACTCGCAAATCAAGGTAAGTGAAAGGCGACAACATAATCAGAAATTCTGTACGTTTCCTATCTTTGCGATGTCATTTTGTGGTGGTACTTGCATATGATTAGTAAATCATTAGTCTCTATATTCAAATCCACTAAACATTCCATCGGCTATAAACACCCGATTCACCTACAAACCGTCATTTTTACTTGCTAGTTTACACAAGAAAGCATGCGCATTATAAATAATCTGCACACACACACTCCGAGTCGAGCACTCTGTGGATGTGAGATACGGATACAATAAGGGCACGTAATTGTTGGGAATGTATGGTTAACTACTCTAGAGTATTTTGCTGATTTTTCCGAAAACCTTAGAAAAAGCAGCATATAGCCTGCAGCATAGCTTGAGAAGACGGACGTAAATTTCACGCACAATGGTTGAGTTAGCTTTGAAAATTGCCTGCAAGTCTTTTTTAGATCATGCTAAAATACTTCAACAGAGCATTTAAAAGAAAAAAATCCGCTTGATTAAGTGCATTTTTTAGTGAAAAGTTTATTTTGGAGGTAATACAGCTCAACTAAATGTAATGAACTGAAGCGAAAGTAGCGTTGAACAAGGGAAATTGCATACCACCATAAGAAATCCGATGATCAGACGGCAGGCAATCTGGAGGATGAAGGCGGTGTCCATAACTCTTGATAAAAGCCCAGAACGAACAGAATGAGTTATTCAATTTTTCTCAGAAGCATAGATAATAAATACGAAATACTAAACCAAAAGGATAGAGGTTCCTAGAGCAAAAGTAGGCAAAAATACATATTTATATGTTGAAAGGAATTTTTTGATTGCAGTCAATAGATACATGAATCGAAGTTTAGGCAAACCTTCTCTCATTCAAATGCGTCGACCTGGAAACAAAGCGTATTTTTTACCGCGTTCAAAAAGTGATTAAACACACTCCGCATTTTAGGGTTATTCTCTATTCCAGCTAGGTTTTCTGAAAAGCGGCTCGATTGTTGCCATACACGTATTTTTCGACCAAGGAGCAAATTTGATGGATTCGGAACTCATAAACCAGCCCACGAGATACGGATTTTTTCGCATTACGTTTAAAAAAATAAATTTTTCAAAATTTTGTCGGTAACTGGGTTTGGCAACCATGGTTTCTGGCACGTTTTAGTCATCACCTCGACGGCAGTCTGGGAATGAACCAGTCTTTACATTATGTATTTCCTGAAGATGAACCTAATGATCGTCGGCAGATGGAAACGGTGCTCAGACTCTGTCAAGGAAAACAACTTATTTGCATGCTGTGGTAGACTTCTCATTTGAGCCAATGCATTTGTTCACCATGATTCCACTGATTCACTGAGTTTACTCAAAAAGTCCTTTAATCCTAGAAACTGGGACTGAGTTAAAAGCAGAAATATTTCTTCATTCTGGTTAATTCTGTACAATTTCATTTTACTGCAGTCAAAAAGGAGAAGCTTTTGAAGGAAACCTTATTTATAATAACATAACTACACTCTGGACGTCTTTGAAAATGATGTAAGTTTCACCAAGTAGTCAGAAAAAGTTCAGCACAAAACCTTAAAAGTAATCTGTGTTGATTAATGTGACGAGACCAATAAGTTTTACTCTCAGATTTAGTGAAAACAACAAATAATAGAACAGCAAAGTGCGTACTGCTAATGCCGTGAAAATATTTCGAATACGGCAGTTTCCTTGTCAGTACATCATCTCGCTTAGGAAGCAGTGACAACCAAATGTAGCGAAAATCGACATTAGATAAACGAAAGTGACAAGGCGTTCGTGAAACTTTACAATTTACTTTCCCGATTTGGATTTATACATACCAGATATTTTCAATCTAAGTCTGGATACCATATAGCCTTTTCATGGTTTATCAAGGCCATAATAGTTATTGTGTAGATAAGATATGCATTTTTTGGTCTCTATATTGTAATGTTTTCTTGGTATCTTTTGATAACCATCTTTTCCATTTTTTCGGAAAAAATGCACGACTAGAATGATACAATAGCGGACCAGTCGCCTGTAGTTCTCCAGGTGGCAGAATGTTTCCTCCTGATTTGAACATGAAACCTATCAGTTAACTGTAACTCTTAGTAGATTGTTTAGTCTTAGAACCCTATCACTGAGGATAAGTCAGCCACAGTTTCAAAAATGCATTAAACGGGAGATGAAAAACGCAAAACAGACAAGTACCAAGAACCAAGATTCAACTGATATGGCGAAATGATTGAAAATTTCGGTCACTTTTTCTTGTCTTTTGGAAGCCCAGTGATCAACCTAAAGAATTTTTTCGTTCTTTTTTTCCTTAGGCTAGAATCGTCAGGCAAAGCATTCTACACCCTACAGTCATTGGTAAATTTTCTCTAATGTTATCATCTTTACAGCTTGTTTGAATGCTTTTAATCTTCAATTCTGCTTTTTGTAAGCCAGTCCGTTTTGTGTTTCTTTTCTCTAATGCAAAACACACTACTGATGCTTAGATAAACGAGCTGTCCCTCTACAAAATCCTCTACTGACATATCCTTCTTCTGTGCTCTCTCCAAATTTGAACAGAAAGACGCCAGATTTGGTTGTTATGGGTTGTGGATTCATTCGCTGTGTTGAGTAATGAGCATAATCTGTTCTGCAAACAGCATGGATTAATAGTAGGACTACAGGCTAAATTGCGAAAAGTGGGATATTTTGCTCTTACGGTTAATGGGTTGTTGCTTGCAAAAGGGAAACAAAGCTGGACAAATAAGACTGAATAAAATTTTGCATTAGCAAAGTCTTGTCATGTACTAAAAATCAGCAAGGACCAACGAGGTCAACCCTTGGTTTTTGTGGAAAATCTTAAATTGATCGTTCTTATATCCTACAACCGGCTGGGTCTAAGAAATTATGGACAGTGTGCGCACTACACAGGGCGCTACCATTCGTTTTGTGTTGCTATCTAAGCACTAGAAAGAACTGTCTAACTCGACCGTAAAGCTAAATGCAACATATTTATTTTTGGTAGTGTCAGATGTGAGCTTGAATAGATTTCATACAGTTTTCCCCATCTGATCCCCTAATACTGTTCTTAAGGCGCGGGTACGTCTAACAGATATATCTGACTTTCATTTGATAACTTAGTAGACTACTCCTCAGAAGAGGTTCCGATCCGAGTTGTTTCAAATAACCGATGCGGTTTTCTTGTTCACGTCATTCTTTTTCCCGGCGATTCGCTTTACCCTGGAGCATTAGTTATTGATGGTATATATGAGTTTGTCTTTTCTGCGTAAAGTCATTACAAACCTAAACTGTCTTGGAAATGTTGGCTCTGTTTTCGTCTACAATTTGAAAAGTTTTTTTTTGTCTTAGAAAATTGGTGAGCTGTTTTCGGAACCATAAATTTATTGCTTTCTGTGCACTGTAAATATTCTGAACAGTGATTTTAGGTGATCTCTTCCTAAGGGCTAGTGGTTTTTCAAGAATAAATTGATTCGAATTGAATAATCTGCTTTGAAAAAAGTGCTGCTTGTTTTGTTTCCTCTCTGTCCCATAAATATGCCATCCCGTAAAGAATATTACCCTTGAGAGAAGAGGATTTGTTGTCTTGTCAAGCGTCATAATTTTTACTGTTCCTAAAGAAAAGTTTGAACGTTAAAAGCCAAAGGTATCTATCAGCGAAAATTCTCCAGCGCTCCCTCGGGTTTGATTTCTGTACTAGCTCTTGACAAGGATGAATAGTTTGATTTTAACGCACATGAAAAGCCTTCATTCTAAGTTTAATTCGACGGACGAGTGAGAAATCAGATGGGAGTCTGAGGTTCAGTGGCACCTACTGGACGTCGAAAATATTATTTTTATAGTTTTGTTTGTTGAAGTAAAACCGCGCATCTCAGCAGATTTTTTAAATGTTTTTCTGCAAATGTCTGCAAATGCAACATCGTTCTTCATATGCATAAAATTAAGTAACCATATCACTGAAGTCGCACGTTTCACTAATGAACACAATCATACTTGACAGTTTTGTGAGCTGAACGATTGACCAAATAGGTTTGTGATCGACAGAAGAGTGTCTTGTGTAGATCTGGTTCATCAAAACCACAAAACATTTCTTGCTAATCATCTGCTATGTCACTTATCAAGTCCTGTGCAGCCGTGTTTCAAACATAAATAGATTTAACCTACAAAACAATCAGGGTGCAATAGAAATAGTGCTTGTTTACCTACCTGCCTGTGATAATACACTACCTGAACTAATCTCAGTTAAACACTGAGTCGAACATCTGTCGGATTTCCAGGCCATTATAAGATATAAACAAACAAAAGTACTCATGTTCCATTTCACTGCCTCTTTACAGATTTATGAACGTACATATTTAAATATGCATTTCACTACATGAAAGGGATACAGCGAAAGGTCACAAAGCTGTCTTACGATTGCCATCAGCTTATTGGACAGGTCAGACTATACGTTAGTTAGTCGGGATGATTTACAGTGCGCCGTAAACTCTTCGTTTGTAAAACGATCACGCTTCGCAGCTCCTGTAGGTACAAATCTCAACCTTATATATTCTGGGTTAAATTTGTTCCTAACGATATCGGGTTGTGAATGCTGTGTTAGGAGAGCTCAACCAGGCTAGGGAGTCGGTCAGTCTTGGACTTTCTTCCCCTATATGTTCGTTTCATTGTCTGGAATTTTGGGAGTAACTACGGTACTCATAGAGATCTGAATACTTGGTAGCTATTTCCTGATGTTTTTTTGACCAGTCTAGAGAGTGTGCAGGAAAAATAACAGGTTGAATGAATCTTATGCGCTAAAACCCAAATAACTCATTCGGATATTTTTTCATAAATGGGTTATTCGGTCAGTAATGTGGAGTAACTTTACTACTCTATACTTTATTGTGTGACATTGTAATTCAGCGGAAAAGTCTTATGAATTTCGCCTGAACCTGACTTTAGAAAGGTACTAAAGTTCGCGTTCATCACTCGCTTACTACGTGTACGAAAGACCACGCACTGGACGTCGTAACGAGAACAATCAGGCATAACATGAAGACTGTCTGATTATATTTGGTACTATATATCCACTAACTAGTTTTCCCTGTTTATGTTTTCAAGCTTTATGCATTTTAGTCATTGGACGCACAGTCACGTCTCGATAGTGATACATATCTGATCACGCGTAAAAGCCTCGAACAAACCGAGGAGACGTCACACGCACTGTCTACACTTAACACTCCGTGGAATGTGGATAGACGTTTCGTCGCTTATATTTTGGGACGAAGGGTGGCACGTAGGCCTTTTGGTCCCATATATATATCACAGCTACACTCAGATAACTCATAGCAAAAAGCGAAAACATTTCCTCAGTCATTAGTCCTCCAAAATATGTGTTTGTTTGTTCGGTCATTTAGGCTGGTCTATGCCCTTGAGTTTCGACGTCTTACATAAATGCACCAAAATCAAAATTACAGTGGCTGTAAATAAGGCGCCCTGAACGAGCGAAGCTGACTCAGTTCTTCATCTAAGACTACTTGTTCGACGACTAACGAGTCAAAATACAAACGTCTTACGTTTAGCTCTGCCTCTTAGGCGGTAAAATAATGTGTCTGTACGGAAGTGGACAAAAATGAGACCCATGGTTTATTCAATGTTGCACCTGCCACAATTTCTCATATAGCTTTGGTTATTTTTTGCACATGGTGGATTGTCGAATAGCCCAAATCATTGTTCAGTAGTTTAGCCTGTTAGAAACCAGCTGAGTTGTGCTTGTTCTCTTGATGGAATAGAACATTCAAAGTGGGTACACTCCGGTGGAACAGAAGCATCTTGTCTATTGGCCTGGTGAATGAAGTACCATGTGTGACTTCTCACTTCACTATCCAGCTATCGGTGAGTGCTATCTACTATGGGCTGTTTTCCATGAAAAATGGAACAATTGACCAACGCTGACAACTCCTTTTCACTTTTAACCGACTGTCTTTGACACTTGCTGCCACCTTTGTCCGGGCCTAAAGGCGTAGATACTGCTGTCGGCTGTATACAAAGTTTGTGCCACTATTTTGATCCACTGAAAGTGTGTTGCCTATGGATCGGTATGGTAATCTGTCTGGTTTTTAATGATGAGCTTCTGTACAATTTATTTATGCAACTACCAGATGTACCAAAAACCAACCGCCTGCCCAGATTAGGTCTCTAAAGCTGCGTACAAGGAGCGCGTCCGGTCATGTTAACTGACACCATGGGCCTTTCAGTCACCTTACTTTTTCGGATACTTTTTTATTTGAAATTGAGGTAGGTTTATTTCAGTCCTAATTCATTTTGGAGATCGAATCGATACGCCAAGAACGATCTGAGATGAGGTTTTGTGACCTGGAGTTATCTTTACTTAAAAAAATGGAGATTACTAATGGGTTTTTTATCCCACTAAGTGTAGGCTACAGCGAAATCTACTGAACTCATGCATCTGCGTAAGCCGATGTTCAGCGGACCGTGAACTGTCCATAGAACTCAGCCATCTTGTCACAACGTACACAATTCTGTGCTAACTGTATTCGAAACCCGGTGGAATGTTAATGAGCCAAGATTGTGTCACTCAGGTGTCAATGTTGAGTGGAACAATTGGATCTTTCAGCACTTTTTAACATTTATAGCCAGTTAGTACTGAGTGTGTAACTTATACAAAATAATTAACAGTGTGCGAGTAGAAGACCACACAGAGACTGTCTGGATGCGTTACGCGTCCACAAACTTTTGGTCCAACGGTTGCAGTGTAGTAATTACAGTAGTAGGAACACTGATGAGGCATCCAACCATTTAGAAGAGCGTTCACCCAATAATGAGGAACGAACACAAATCTACCATGCTCACTGTAGGTACCAACCGTTATCCCCCAAGAAACACTTCAGAAGTGATAAAAACTACGGTAAAAAACGAATTGATTTGTTACGACATGATTTACAGATCAACAGCGTCAAAAACACCAACGAGTAAGTTTGAAATCGATATTTTTAGAATAAATTCTGTTAGACGAATTATATCAGATAGTAGAAAGGTTTAAAACTACAACCAAAAGTCTCGAAGGATCAACTAGGTGGATAAGCGATCTCAGGTTCTAGATCCTGGATCCATTATCAAATGTGTGAGATTCATTCGTCCTGATGAATACGTAATCTCATTTGGAGGGACTTTCCTGCATGAGGTAGATTATCAGCTGCCCCTCCTCCCGAAGGTTTCATCCAGAGTTTTATACTTTGGCCCCATTCAAAATAAGACAGAGATTTAATACCATGCTAAGCGCGTCAGTTGACAAACCCTGCAATTCTAAGCATGTAGCTCCATTTAATAATGAAGGGGGATTTCTGGCCCATGATGGCATCTGAGGCAGTCAAGGGAACAATGAGTATCTAATCCCTGGTGCCTTCAGCTAGCTATCATAGTAAATTTTTAAAAAGTTACCTGCCAAACAGTACCAACCACCCCAGATGGCCTGCACAATTATCAGAGCTCATTGCGCTTTGATAGTGAACTCAAAACTGAGTTGGTTGTTTACAGGAAATCCGATGCAGATGACCATTTCGATGCGCATCTCCGTTGCCCTGCAGTCTGTTAATCAGATGTAGAGTATTCGTCTGTTGGTACTTCTGGCCAGAAAGACATGCTAACAGAAGTGTAAGGATGATGAAACCAGTCAATTTCTGTAGCAAAATATGACTTGGTCTTATTACCGCCAAATGAGGCGAACAGCACATCGCACTAATCAAACACAAATATCGCATGAATGAAACTTTCATTCACTTAAAACAGATGCACACATAGTGATGTAAATCATTAATCGAAGGGATTCATCATCGAATTTCCAACATAATTGAATGGAAAATTGTGTGTCGCTTATTTTCCACCCTGTATTCGCAAGTCTAAAAAATGTCTTGGCTGGTCTAAAATACGCCAATCGACGGCTTCTTTTACGGGCACAGGTGGACTACACAGTCAGCAGGTTATATACACGGCTGCAACACAGGTCGCATTCCAAAACCACCAGTGAAGGTCACAGCTCATATCAGCAGAACACCTGCATACCTAGTACAAAGACTTCATCAACTAAATCCTAGTCCAGGTGAAAGGGGTGTATGAGCTTGATGCTACTTACCCTTCCTCGAAGTCTGCTCTTGTAAGGTTTGCACTGCTAGTGGAAGCTAGTAGTAGAAGTAGATATACTTTAAGGCCCGCTCGTGACTATAGGAAGCTGCCCCTCGGAGAGCTGGATAACCATACCTAGTGAGATTAAATTACATGTATCAGGTTCAAGTAGGAGGTTTGTGAACCTGTTGAATGGAGAAGCTGGATTTATTTCGCTAAGCGATTCACGTGCGCCTGACTAAGTAGCACCCATTTGATTCAAATCGACTGTCACAAACACACTTCATCAGTGATGTGAAAATAACTGCTTCCACGCTACGTCAAAAAGTAATAACCATATGTGTAAAAGGAAGTACGGAATCAGCATCGAATTTTCATTCAAAACAATTGCGAGGTTCAGCTTACTCTTCAGCTACGACCTCATTTTTGAGCACATTGGGTCTACAGTGTTTTTTCTCCAAACCGAGTGTAAATTTGGCCACCTCTACCAAACACTAGGGACGTATAGTTTAGTAAGCCTAATACCGATGAGCTTCAAATAAGAAGAACCAACTAAAACGTCATCTGAGCCTTTGCATGCATTAATTACTATGTCTTGATTTTAACAACTCTTGATATCTCTCACCCATTATTAGATGTAAAATCAAATGAGAGAGAATCGCGTCACAGGATTAGTGATGCGTGTATAGCTTTCTGTGACCCAGAAAAATTACAATCTCTTCTGGTTGAGTAGATAGGTGAGTTGGTCTCTCTTTCCTACGTGGAGCTCTCGCTGAATTATTCTGGCAGGCAATAGTTGTGAAAAACTGCCGTATTTTACTAGAATTAACCAAATGCCGTCGACCTTCTACTCTTTATTGGTCAAGGATGTCCGACTGTTGAAATTATAATAAAATTGCATTTCATCGGTCATGTTTAGAACATTAGAACTGACTAAGCAAATACACTTGATTCATGCATTCAGGGAAGCCAAACAACACGGTAATGTCGGAACTTATTGGAAAAGTGTGCTTCTTTAGTTAAATCAGGTTGTACACGCGCTGAAGATTAAGTGGAGTAGTCGATTTTGTTCAATGGTTTTGGGGTTTTCTTTGGTTAGCAAGGCAAAGTATAGTGCAAATCCTTGGTAGTGTGTTGAAATATTGGTAGTTCGGGTGAGTTTATTGGTTGTTTATCAGGTGGCGGTTGATCTGTTTGTCGAGCTTGGCAATGGACATGCAAACTAAATTCGTAACACTTCAAATAGCCTTGGTAGTTCGGTGAGTTTATTGGTTGTTTATCAGGTGGCGGTTGATCTGTTTGTCGAGCTTGGCAATGGACATGCAAACTAAATTCGTAACACTTCAAATAGCCAATCACGTCAGAATATAACAGATAGCCTCCGAAGCTATATAAACGCACGCAGGCAAGGAAGAAGTACCCACCCAACCGTGCACTGATAGTGTGTCCTCGTACGGTGACAAAACGTTTGCAAGCCAATTGCCATGCTCGGCGATCAGATCAACAGCCACCTGATCAACAGCCAATAATGCAACGCATTGTTAAGATGAGCATGTTATTCAATAAAGTTCAATTTCTTTTTGCTGAAACCATGAACCGAAGCTCAGTTGTTCTAAATGCTCTAACTCTGTTCACTGCTCGGACTTATCTCCCAAGACAGACGGGCTTATCTGTCACGTCAAAAGTCAACTGAAAGCACAAGCAAATCTTGCACTAGCACTTCGCGATTTCTAGGTGCAAATCGAATATCAAATTATGCAGGAAAACCATTCAAATTATTTGAAGTAGTTAGTGGTTCTAAATGGTCTGCCGTAAAAGAAGCAGTACTGCTGGCATACTTAATGGCCGTGAGTGAAACCCATGAAATATTTCGATCTTCGTTTTGTCATAGGTAGGCAAAGATGATTCACGCAGCATACCGATTACGAAGTTAAAGAGGAAGGAGGACAAAGGAACATTAAACTTTCACCACTGGATATGGAAACTCGAGAGACAATTTGCCATAGGCACGTACGCCATTCATTGTCAGATGCTGCGACAGTTTCTGAAGACCGCCGGAGCCAAAAGCATATATGAGATCGAGAATGTTGATCATCTATGTCCGCGGCACGCGTGGCTTAGTTGCGTCGCTTGTCGAAAGGTAAAGCCATGATTGATGCAGTCCTGGTCAGGGTAAGACCAATTTTATTCTGGCAAACCCAAGCCACCAATGACGGATCAGTCTGCGCAGAATAATTTTGGTGTGCAACTTGGAGTCTAGGTGTGCTAGACCAAGGCCCCAGCAGTCTTTACACGATGTTGTCGCAATCTTTTAAAGTATAAAAATTACGGTTCAAATGCTCAATTGGGTCAGTGATTCAGAATTCGAGATGTTTTTGTATAGGCTTCTCAGGTTGGTCACAGGCAACTTTCCTAATTCTTTGAAGAATGCGGGATGCAAAAATCCGGACCAAGTATTTTGATGCACTGAGGCGATGAAATTGCACGCTTGTCGTCGCCGATAGCGGAAAGATGTCAACCTTACACCCGAGCTCATTGGGTTCTTCCAGAGTTTGGGTTGATTGGGATAAGATGAGCTGTTGTTTATGGTGGTAAACCCATTGTTCATAACGTTTCCGTGAATGAAATGAAGGACGAATTTTGAAGACTGTTTGCTATTCATTGTTAAAAACATTAGTGCTTGTCGCTGGTGTAGTTTCCTAAGCACTAATGAGAGCTGCTAATTTTCATGAGAACCAGCGTTCGTTGGAATTTGCAGTCGAACGGACAACTGACCAACCTTGTGTGAGAAATCTGCGTTCGCCCTCACCGGTTTGGAGTGTATGGTTGAGCTGGGTCATCTGGGGGCGATTCGAGGACACAAAGTACATAAATAAAGACAGCATAAAATCTGGACAAGAGCGGCCTGTTGTCCAGTGTGGCACCGAGTTGGGACGTTACAAATAATAGCGTGGAAACAAATCCCTTGAATCTAATAAGGGTTTAGTTTGCAAACAAATGTGGTTTTGCAAGGGACTAATCGGGAACCCAGCTGTATCTCACGCTTATGATGTCTTTTTATTTTACTGGACCGGAGCTTAGATACTGAGCAAAGGATGGGTAATCGACAACTTAGTAAACCAGGAAGACTTGGGTGAGGGAAGTTGTGGAAGAAACGGTAATGGCCATGACCGAATGGGACCCAATAGGCCCAGCTGTCCTCTGACATCACACTATCCATTATTTACAAAAATTTTCACTTTTGGTTTACACAACTGTAATTGGTACATCTTGGTTACATCATTAAATATATTCAAAAACTATATTCATTCATGCTAGAAAGTTGGCATACGAGAAGCTTTATTTCTAGAATATTTTGCCTTGAAAATTTAGTTAGTGTCAGCTCTCTAATCTCTCTAATCTAAAGGTCTGTCAACAGGGCGTGTGGGCGCTTGACCAAAAAGGACAGGACCATTCTGATTCCTAGTCCAAACTAATGTTAGTCCAGGAAGTCTTGTTTTTTTACAAAAAGGCAACGGCGCACGCCGTACAAAATTACGCCTCTGAAGTGCCTAAACACCAACAAATTATATGGTGATTACGCTTGTTCGTCGGTTGGATTGCCGTCATGCGCGGGGCCCCTCAGTTAAGTCAGATCACTGCAACCAGGCCTTTGTGCCACGGCATCCTGGATTTCTGCCAACGATACAGGATGCAATCTATGTAGCACTCCAGCTGTGTTCGGGTTTCAAAAACTTGAGGAAATCCGGGAAAATCCCATCCGTCCTGTGTTATTTAGACAGCTTAGGAGGAAACACGGCAAGTTTTACGAAGACGTAAAGCACGGAAGGCTAATTGTGCTGTAGGGATAGGGCGATTACAGTCCAGTTCAGTTTAGTTTGATGATGTTGAAGAGCTTTAATAGGAGTGAAACTCGAGTTCAGTGCCTCCCCTCTTTAGTGTAGACTCACCGAAATGACTGTGGTAGGACAAGAGGACGACTGTTAAACGAGAGTCATGTGAGTATGTACCCTACAAAATCCCGCAACCACCATAACCTGCGAGGGAAACCATACCTCTATTGACGTAAAAAAGCAATTGGGAAATAACGTTACCTCTTCAAATTATACTGACGGTAGTCTAGTAAGTCTCTTAATTCAGTGCCAACTTATTAGCTTCTGTACAGCGTACTCCGAGATTTTGAGATTTTGAGCAATTCCCCCACTGCCACTTTCCGCCTTCTCGTTAAATTCTTCATAACTCCACACAGAAAAATCAGTGAAAGTGAGTGGCCTGTCCGCCCATTTCACTCTTCGATGCCAGCTCATTGACAGCTCTTCACAATTCCAAAAAACCATCTATCCGTTACGGGCCGTACTCCAACGGAAGTTGCGCTGAAGCGATGTGCATGCTCATGCGTTGTGAGCACACTCCTCTTCACTCCTCAACATAGGGCCAACATATCTTACACAGACAGCGCCAGAACAAAAGCTTGTTCCAGCTCCATTGTCGTATGAAATGCTTGTGCGACTGATTTGTACCAGCTCTGTTTTGCTCAATGGTCTGCCTAGCACACTGAGCGAGATCTCAAACCACCGTTAATTTTCCAAGCTGCTGTCATGCAATTAACAGAACGCTCGCCTCAGCTTGATTGAGATCCAGCAAGATGTGGTCTGTTAGCTGACTTTGATCACGTGTAAAAATGCGCTGAATTCTGCGTTTCAACAGGTAATCGGCGTTTGACGACGGACAACCCGTTGGGTTTCATGTTGTCCGAAGTCACGCATTGTGCGGCATTTGCCTTGCGAGCACGGGTAATTTTTCACAGAAAGAAAACATTCCGGTCAAAAACAGCCTGGATCTCTATATGATGGCAGCTGCTTTCATCTTGCAAACATTCATTCTGGCAATGAACAAATTATATTAGGTGCCCGCGTTTGTCTGGCAGCAAGAGGTGTTGAGAAAAGATCAGTCAAGCTAAAGGTTTTTTGCATCTGTCTCAAAATAATTTTGTGTAACAAGCTAGCTTTTTGTCACAAACTGTTATTATTAGGGCTGTGTGATGTGTGAATAGCCGCAGTTGTCCCTACATCATCACAATATATTCTTGCGCATCAGACAAAAAGACGCTCGTATTTGCGGGGTCAGTGAGCTGCCAGTGAATGCAAGTCAGGTGTTGCTAGGTTACGCTATGCGTATATTCCGGAAAAATTATATGGCCCGTTCAATTTAGATGCATAATTCTGTATGCGACTGAAACTCGCAAATTTGTGGTGCTATTGCAAGATTGGTTTACAGAAAACACAACATTTCCAACCGCATATGAGATCCTTGAAAAAGGTTGCCCATGGTAACTAAAATGTCGGAGTGTAACACCTTATTTCAGTAGGCCGTCTTTTAACTTTAAACTTTCCATAGAAGTAAAATACGGTTGGAATGCTACTACAATTAAGTAGTTCTGTGGTTCTGGTGATCTGAGTGAGTGATCACACTGTTCTGATGAGAAAAACTAGGATCAAAATGACATTTACTTGATGGGTGTAAGATCGACTCACATGGGAATAAAATGCGGTCACCTCCAGATATCTTACAAAATACCACGGGTAAACTGAGGTTACGACGAGACCACAAGGAATGATGCAGCTGTTCAGATAAACAACTTTGTTTGTTATCTCAATCGGATCATCCGCAAGCAGGAAGTTGGTGTTCCAGCTTACCCAATCTTGGAGAAGGACTTTCCGCTTTGCAGGCCGAAGCGTGCATGCCGAAACGTGAGTTGTCTTAATCAGATAATCCAAGTGGATAATTTCTTACATTTTGGCCGCTGCAGCCAAAAGGAACACCAAGTTTGAAACATGAAATTTTACCTTCACTAAATTGCTGTCGTTTCAGCGAAATACACTCAGTTGCAAATTGTCGTTTCAGCTATCAGGAACTGCCAGTTGCTATGACTCATTCCAGAACTGGTAAAGGTTTGAAGCACATTTGGGTGTACAAGTCTCTCCATCTAAGACCAAGTAAGAATGGTTAGTGCTGATTGCGATCGTCTAACTTCCAGTCTAGACCATTCAAACGAGCAACCTAAATGCACTCTTTGCCAGCTGTAAAAATGAATATTTTCTTCCTGGGGTTTTATGGCTTGAAATTCCAGAGACTCCGGGTTTTGTTACGCTGTATTTTTGTGGCATTATGAAAATGCTACAAGTGCTCTTTGTGTTCTTCAGACTGACCAGTATCACTCTTAGTATCATGCCTCTGGGGACGACAAATATTTATAACGTTTCTACAGGTTCGGACTTAATTTATTAGGACTTGCATAAAAGCGATTTGATGACGTTTTCCATAATGACTGGCACCGTCTCCCTCCGATGCTAGATAGATAAGCTAAGCAAATAACGCAAAACTAACAAATACAGATAAGCCTGGATAGATTGGAGGAAACAAAAACTTTTGTTTGAAAAGGAAAATAAGCATGCAATGGCAAAACGTGACTATCTTTAGACACAAGACACGTCTTTTTAACTTTTCTCACATGAATCACAGAGGTAACATCACAGGTAAAACATACATAAAATCTGTCTTAAAAATTCACCGTATGGAAACCAATAATTTCTTAGATCGTCAAACACAGGTAACGAGGTGACTCAAATACATATTCGATTGTGCACTACTGAAATAAAAACAGATAGGTTCAATAGTAACATACCGACGACAAAACTGAAGATTCATTCGTTATTAACTTGGTCTTTTCCTATACAAAGCTATTCGAACAATAGTCACAGGTTTTACCTAAAAGAATCGCGCCAGGCATCCAACCAAACGTAGCTGCTAGAAGACATTCTAGCTTCCCTATTTAACTGAAACCTACAATAGGTTTCAAGTTAAAATATTCGGCAGATTCCCAAAAACAACCAAGCCAAATCTATTGCAGGTGAGGAATATTTTCAAGCCAGTGATATTCATAGAACGCCACGTCCTTGATTTCAGTATTAACTGAACTGATTGCTGCTAACTCAGTTACCGCATTACTGTATTGCGTTATATTGCACCATATTGCATTGTTCTTGTGTTCTCCTTGATAAATAGACACATTTATAACTCAACCATGTTTTCATAAGACGAGAAGCTACTTCCTTTTTTCATGTATCGAAGTTTAGATGTCATAGTGCACAAGAACTTGCAGGCTCATTTGTACTGTCATCTCGCGGCATGTTCTATGGAAGAATGGCTTGTCCCAAGTATTTTTACTGCCTGGTTAGCCCGGCATGGATACACTTAGCGTAAGCAAGTACAACCCCCCAAAACTAACACAGGTAGGTAGGGGAAATAGTATTCGCTGGAAACCAAGCTTCAGACTTGTAAAGCAAAGGAGATTTCCTTACCGCAAATTGCCGCATAATAAAAAGTGACCTTTTTAAGAGCTTTATAAATCATGATTTCCTTATTGGTTTCACCCGTCTACTTCAATAGGTACTGGACAAAAGTTCCGGTTTTGTGAATCCCTTGAATGACACAATTCTGGTTGAAATAATGTGGGTGTACAAGCACATTGTCTTTCTGGAGAGGACGCAAACAATAGATGCGATCAATCAGCGTCAATACATTCAAATGCGGTGAGTAATTTTATATTACTTTGTTTTATTCTTAAGAAATTCTTACTACAAAAAGAACCAGTACATCGAATCCCTGGGCCAGCGTTGTAAGATACGTCATACTCAGTGATCACAGTGAAGGACAGGACAGTGTCGTAACCTCCACCTAAGAAGCCCTTTTGAGACTTTCTTGGGTGGCTTACTTTATGTGTCTTTAGAGTGTGCTTGTGTTTCGCACATATTCGTTTACCAGTCTGAAGTGGATCACACACTCATAACACTCATAACTCACTCATAACAGAGTGAGTTTTGAAGTTTACACCCATTCTAATGAAAGTCCGGATAGTCTACATACTTCATAGTGCTGCTGTTTTTTGCCTTGTCATTTTTTCGAAGTTTACTGACGTATAATGCACAATCGTTGGACCATGGTTTACAAAATTAAATTGATGGGGTGGCTAGAGCGTCAAAACACAGTGTTTAGCGCATATTATCCGAGGACAGTCTATCCCCCCTCGGCCTGATCTTGTTCTAACTGGTTTTTCCTGGATGTCTGGTGACACAATAGAAACGCCACCGTTGCGTTATTAGTTGTCGGAAAACAAGCTGACATGGTAAATTCAGACTCTCCCACTTTACACACCACTGTATAGAAAGCTTTATTGTGCAAGAGCAATCTCGTTTCTGCAACACTGCTCTATTAAGTACTTACGAGAATGGTCTTTGGGATGCGTCATTTTGATATAATATGGGTAAGCTTCGGTATGATGCACTTGCGCTTGGTCTGTGAGTGTTATCCTATAGAAACCGTGGCAAAATATTAACCCTCTGGCGGTGCAAAGACCACAACGAAGGCAAGTTGGGAAATGCCTCACATACAACGTTATCCAACGCATCTAATTATGAAAGAATACCAGATTCTGAAGCGTGACAACAAAAATCCTGGAAACACGATTTCATAATATAACTGACTTTCTGAACCTGGTCTCCGGAATAAGATGTTGCATTTACTTTCTCATTTACGAACACAAGCAATTTATACCTGGCCGACAAAATTTCTCAAAACCGGGAGTCTCAGTTGGTTCAGGGCTCGCCGCGTTGGACTAAAGGCTAAGCCGATCTTTTGGGTTAATCTGGCGTACAAAAAGTCATCGAGTTGTGTTTTTCTTGACTAAACTCAGGCGAAAGTTATCACTTTTCGCCGGTTATAGATACGTCAAGCACTCTTCTGCTGCTCACGTTTGTAGAAGCGTAACCCAACATTTGGATTCAACAGGATGGTGCTCACCTACAGAACGCGTAGTGTGAGAGCGAAACGTCAAAGAATAAGAGGGCTAGCCGAGGAAAGTCAATTAAACGAAAGCTTTCGGGATTTATGCTTAAATGTCGAGTGTAGTATAAGTACAAAGGTACTATGAACAAAATTGCGGCTAGATTTTTATAGAGGATTCTGTTGTGCATTTGCATTTATGAGAAGCATTTTGTTTTTGGTACATCATTTTGGCAATATATCAATCATTCAAGAGAAGCTTTCACATGAAAAACTCCAAAACATACGTAGGAAGACCGCTTAGAGTGTTATAAGTGTCACTCTGGGGGCATAACCTAATTTTCCAAGAAATTTGTTCATATAAATCAGAGTTACGACGAGTAAAATTGCAACACAGTGGTTTATCTTTATTATTTCCTATGATTTTCGGCAATTTTCATTGCTTATTCCAAAGTCACCAGTGGTCCACATCCGGCTAAAGGCACAGTCATTGGTTTGAATGGTTTCTTACGTTCTGATTTCCAACCATGAAATGCAGTCTTTGGTCTTTGTGAAAGGCCACACGGAGTACCAACTGATGAATAAATGGGTAGTGGAGTAGCGCACTTTCCACGCGCCAAATCCACTAACCGAGCTAAACAGGCCCAGCTGATCGATATTATCCAATCAGTAAAGATCTTGCTAAATAACTGGTCCAATTTGTGTAGGAGAAAATGGGCCACAAAACCAAGGCCCGTTGAGCGCACCTCACCAAGCGTATTTTGAGGCTTTTCTATAATTTATACTCCCAAGCCACCCAATTTGTTTTGCGAACAAACTCTCAAGTGTCACATCAACTACGAGGCCTTATTTAGCCTTGTGGATGCAAGATGTATTTTCAAATCTCGGGAAATGTTCACAGACTGACAATCGTCTAACGGTGATCCAATGCAGGTTAGTGTCCCACGGGCTCGCTGAAAGTGTGGTATCCATAAGGGCGCACAAGAGCGGACAGGGGGTGTTCATCTAAGCCAAAACGTGTGTATAACAACTTTTAAAAAACAAAGTGCATTTAATGGGGATTGTTAGCTTAGAGTTATTGTGGGCATCTTATGAACATGCAGAATTTTTGAATGTGCTATATTTCATAACTCGAGTCATCTTCGGCATCAAACTAAGCTTCAAGCTTCTTTTTGACTTTTCAATAAGGTCAAGGAATGACAGATCAAAGTAGAAGATCAATACATGTTTTAAATCATCTGGGATAGAAGCGATATTTTTATGTTACCGAGCCTGTGTGTGAGATTGCATCAGTAGTCCAACTATCGGGATAGAAGCGAACCTTTTTTGTTACCGAGCCTGTGTGTGAGACTGCATCAGTAGTCCGCATTTCAGTCTATACAAAAACCGGGATTTCTGGTTTTGACATGCCTGGATGACAGGGAAATATGAACAGACTCTGATGAAAATTTAGATCAGCAGGCAAGATAATGTTCGTGTCAAACTTCACAGCAGAGTTTCGGCACTATTTGGCTAAACACGGACGAATATAATCGATTAATTATTGATAAAAACAGTGGGTTATATTTTCGTTTTGTGAAATTGAACCCGTTGCGATTAGCTATTCATTCACATTATAGCTAACCTGAGGCAGTAACTCAAATTTCGGACATCTATCAACACATGTCGTGACCGATCTTTAAGCGATCTGTGATAAGAACATAAGAAAACCCCCGATATAAAAATGTTTAGTGTAGAGTGAATAGGGTTAAATGCTTGTTGTGAAACTGCATTTGGCATTGCATGTCCGTGATAGATGCCTTGAGTAAACTTGTCATACCGCTTTTGATTGTGGGCAGATTCTCTTTTCAAACCTTCCACAAGTTTCAAAAACGAAAATTCAGTTAACCGTCGACTAACCAGCGTATGATCTAACGAAATCGCAATATCTTTGCGATACTCACAAAGATCATATCAAAGTATGCTATAAATAAGGACATTATAGCTGCTGCATCCGCGAATGTGACGCACTGTAAGTTCTGTTATTTCAAGTTAATCGTTTTCAGGTCCGTGTACTCACAACATATTCCAGCAGAAAAACTGATGCACTACTTGTAAGGACGAACCAAACCAAAGTTATTACAATTTGGGACCCACCAACGCTCTTATCTCTCGATGACAACAATGAGAAAAATGTTGATTATTTTCAGTAACATGAAGCGGACGATGCAGTCTATCATGCACAACTCACAATGGGTCATCAGTACAAATTGTTTTAGCCATTTCTTGGATCTTGCGAATAAGAAGCTGTAGCACATTTGATGAAAACATTGCATTAGGCAAAAGTGTGGTGCATCCTTCTACCGCATCTGAAGACTATATGAAAGGCTAAGTGCAGGCTGACAATTCGGCAGTAGTGGATTGAATCAAGAGAAATTTGGCAAAGTAATTGGAGTAGCCACCCGATTTGAGGCCCGCTTAATTACACTTGGGAAACAATAAAACAGAGTCTGCGACAAAGTGCCTCTAATTCTCAAGCGGTCACATAAATCCGTTGATTCATTCTAAGAAGCCAAATACAACAATGCATCAAACGCGCACAAACGATTGGCTTTTAGTCAGTTCTGGGATGAAATCGTTACTCAACCACTATGGGTAACACCAAGTAAAGCGACGAAGAAATCAAAGCGATCAAAGCTCTATCGACTAGAAACAGGTAACATTTGACTTTGTTAGACCGTAGTCTCCTTAACATTAGAAGCTGTAACATGTATACCATTTAGCAAATTGAATTCTAGTTAATGGAACGATAAATGCTGAGTTATTCTGTATGATTCGGATCTTATGTTTGATCGTTTTATCATAGACGTCTACACGACATCAGTACAAAGTACAACATTCTAGATACTTTCGTGACGGCACATACTAATTGTTAGGCTATAGAAAAGCTTCGACAACCCAGTTGTCGTTTAGCCAAATGGTCGTAGTCCTCGAATTTCCAATTGTAAGTCATTTAGGTGAGACACTCAGCTGTAACTGGAGTTGGTGTAAACGGGGCATCAAATGAATCTCAGCTGAACGTCTCTGTTAGGACGATGTTCAGATGTATCATTTAGTACCATAGTCAAGCCACTGAAGTTTACCTCTCTGATGTAGCACACAGCTTAAAAGGCTGCTAAAACTCTTCAACAAATACTGCCGGTTTCACTTTTCTTGAATTTAATCATACATGTCCGGTCCTCAAAGAATATTACCGATTGATCGTACAGCACATTTATTTACGGTACGGCACAGCTGGAATTGAGTGGGACCGTTAGGCGGAAGGAAATGTCATCAAGACTACCGAAAATCCAGTGTATGGCTTTGTGTTCTTTCAATGTAGCCAATACTGCCAACGTGCTTGGCAGTAGAGACAAAAGTCTCCAGTAAAGTGACGAAATACTTAAAAGAGCTGCTTATTCTTTAGTATGTAAAAAAATGCAAACCGTGTTTAAAGACGACTGTCGAAACCCACCGCAGCTATTGACTTGAAGATGCGCAAACAGAACCATTTCCGCAGCCAGCTTTATGAAGTATCACAATTCCTTCCTTCGGCTAAAAGGCTAAAATTAGGGAGCGCCTACCGTATGAACTTTCGGACAGAGCAAAAGTGAGTCGTGCTAAGAAAAATACATTTTTAACTTCACAATGAAGCGTGGTCAACCATCAGTGTCTGAGTGGCAGGTGTAGTGTAATCTGTCGCAGTTGGTAGAAATTTGTTGACGTATCTATCAAATTTACTTTTACGTTACATTTACGATGAAACTGTACCAAAGCAAATCTTCTTCTGTGAATAGAAATGAACTTGAACAAATCAGAAAGGAGAGGGACGAACTTGAAAAACAAGTGGTGATCAAGGAAATGGGATTAGTTCAAGTCGACGCCAAAGCATGTGGACCAAGAAGTCTTTTGCCTAAAGAAGCTCTATATAATCTGAAGCCCCTTTCTGATCTGTCCGTTCAATCCAGGAGCAACCGTTCTGCGGTTTCCGATAATGACATTTCAGGGAATCGACAATTACAAAAATTAAGCACCGATTCAGTTGATGATTATTCCGAGAACTTTGGGTCGCGAACTTCTCTTCCAATGAGCCGCAAGGAACCAATTGGAGGTAGAGGCCAAAACTCGCCGCGGTGCGATTTTCATTCGAAACCTAGACGGGCAGCGGCGACCCAGCTATTCAGACATTCTGGGCAACAGTCGTTTGATTATGCTCAAAATATGTATGAAAACATTTCAAGGACGAGCAACACAGCTTGTGCCACACCTGAGTACAATCATTCTGGGTGAGCTCAGAGCCAAATTAGCCAATTCTTTTTATATTCGATTTAGCTGGTTTACATTAGTTTATACTCCGAATAATGCCATATAATATGTTCTTTGAGATTGTTAAAGATTACCTCTGGCTCATCCAAACAACTTTATGACGTGTTGAGCCATTTTGTTCGCTAGACTTGTGAACAAATACCATGTTTTCTGTTACTGTTAAACTCATAAAAACATTTTGCAGTATGCAGTTTAGTTGTATGTTCGTAAGCAAAGGAAATGATTCCACTATTTATTTCACAAATGTCACTAGAAAATATTCATCTCAGACTTTCACATATGTTTATTCCTCATAAAACTAGTTTCTGGGGCAAGTTTTTATGGGTTTCATTAAACTGTGTAATTGCCCAAGACGTCCTTTTGTCAGCAGAATTAAACAACATTTCCCTAATCATTGTTGTTACTCCACTGATTGAGCATGCCTTTATTTCATGCATTCAGTGGTACTATTTAGTACGTGATATTTCGTAGTGCCTTGGTGATTGAGATTAACTTAGGTAAGATAGAAGAATGTGAGGGAAATGTAAGGGAATATCTTTCGTATAAATTAGCCCCAGGGAACAGCTAGGTAAACGTGCTAGAAAGAAGTTGGCCTTCAAAATATATTTACAGACTAAAATATATATATAAGATCACGGAAGTCAACTAGGCTGGGCCGTGATGTGTATGAAGACCGCTAAACGTCTGAGGTAAATGCGAACTGTGTGATAGGCGGTAGCCGGTAATGTGGTTTTTGATCTGTCCAGCGAGCTTTGAATTAACTTGCGCACGTTTCATTGCCATTCGGGAAGACACTATAAGTAGACGATTGGGAATTATTTCTTCTTGTTAGTCGAGTGGTTTTGTAGTTTGCAGAGAGCAGCTTCAAGATCTAAACTGGCTGGCTGTTCACAATCATTCCACTTGGATCTGGGTTTGTCCATTTGTGATCATTGTTGCGCCCAGCTCCAGCTCCCTTAGATTTCGATGGTTGATCGTATATTGTTTATTTTTAGAACTTAGCTACCTTCGATTTAACTGCTGTATGCCTCGAATTGTCGCCAGCTTTATGGGCTTATGTGTTGAATTTCACGATTTCAGTCTACAGAGATTTCATTATTTTGGCCCGTTCACTTCTGATGTTTGGAGCTGCACATTTCTATTCTGCTAACTTGCACACTGCGTCTGATGTCACTTCTTTTTGGTTTTGCTGATTTCTTGTTCAGCTCAAGGTTTGCTGGTACTGGATTTCATTCATCCTTATAGGTTGATAGATATGTTCGATCTATTTGCACTTGTTTAGTGCCATAACAATGGAAAACCGCGGTTCCATATATTCGCGTTTTTGCTTGAGTTTGATTGTTGGCATACGCCCTGCGTACAAGCTCTCGCTTGTTAGATGGCCAACAGAGAGGTAATCTGAACTGAACTTTTCAGCTACAACTGCCCGATGATTGCCCCAGGCATTGGATGAAACTTTGTTAGGACACAAAAAATATTCGGCTTAGTGGATCTCCTTTGTACAGGATCTTAGCGTCCTTCTTCCACAAACAATGCTCTACACTTCTCACAGAAAACCAAACCAAATCAAAAGAAGCATGCCTCTTCTTGTCTTTTTGCCTATTTCACATAAGCATCTGCTGATACACTGCATGAATCGTCAGTGAGATTAAGGGAAAAAGAGGCTCTTTTCAATCTGTCGATGCGAATACCTTGAAGAAACTGCCATGTGGCGCGAAAAATAATAGCACCAGGTTAGATGAGTGGCCAGAAGATAGCGCCTAATAGGGAAGAAGATTGATTGGAACAATTGTCCAGAGTTATCATCAAAATTACAGTCTGACTACAACAACCTACTGGTAACGCCAGACGGGGGACTGCAACCAGAAGACGGAGAATTATGCCACAGCTCCCTTCATATGTCAGACTTCAGTTATGAAAGTGTATCCGCAACAATTATAACGCCTCATGCCAACCTCAGGTCTTTTGTCAGAATTTAATATAAAATGGCCGTCGGATGTTGTTCAATTTAAACGAAACATTTAGCCGGGGGCTCTACTATGGGCTCAGCAACTAAGTTACCAAGCAAACAGTTGTGATAACAAGCTACTATATTTCAATCCAATCCATTTCAGCCATAGTTTGTACCCGATGAAAACCATCTTTTGGATATGTATATTTAAGTATATATAAGTATATATAGTGGGTTGTTGCTCTCATAAGGATTTCATTTAGTCGCCCAAATTGTTCAAGTTCTGGAAAACTTTACTAAGATTGAAGTAAAAATACCAATGTGGTTCAACCATAAAAAGTTAAGGCGAGTATCCTCCGTCCTAATAGAGCAAGCAGGAGGCTGAAAGCTGATTTCGGTGGGTGGATCGTCACAACAAAGCAGACATTTTGTTTCGCTAACTCTGTGAAGAGTTCAGAGAGTAACTGTTTTCATAACTCAGCTGGCGTTATGTTGCCCAATTTAGCTTTCATAACACAGCGTTGTCCTACAGCCTCAATCCCACACTCCATGAGGGCGTAAATCCTATTAATATGTCTGCCGCATTCTATTTATCCTAGCCTACCGGAACGTCGAAAACAATTCTACAAATCAAGAACGATATGGCAAACCTATGACAGTTATCAAGGAGATCAACATGGTTTGATGAAAACTAGTCTACATACTCAGTCATCTAGTAGTTGGAGCACACCGGGCGATTCGAGAGGCAGACAAGTGGCAGAAAACGGAAGACTGCGAGTCAAACAAAGAAACTATCCATCTCGTACTGGCTACGTGGATCACGAACAAACTGATTATTTGTTTGGTTCATAACAAGTGTTCAAAATCTCTCTGGTTTCCAATATTTTCTCATTGCATCCACAGATCGATTCGGTTGACCATTATCACCCGTTTATGTCCACTCGTGCATATTCAATGTATTTTAAAAACGATGTTGTGACTTGGAATCAGGCCAGATTTTCAAGCCCTAATAGTTGTCTTTTCTGGAAAAATTCCAATAAGAGATCTGTCGTGAGTAGTTGGTTAAGCAAATTGTCTTCTTTTGTAAGAGAGTACTACTGGAATATATCTCAAGGCATAAAAACTGGTTTTCCACAAGGTATCTTCCCCTAAGGATGGAATTGTTTTATCTTTTATAAAAAAGAGTTTTACAAGTACCATGGTTTTGGTGCTTTTGCTGAATGACTTATGAAACGTTCTTTACTCGTAATAAACTACTCATAAGTTTGCCGAAAGTATTTGTACTGCCCACAACCAGTTTCGCCCTTCTTGGGGCTCATCGTTTAGGCGCAGTCCTCGAGTTTATGTCAACCTTATGCTCTACTTGAACTGAAATTTCACGAAATTGGCGGAATAAACTCATTTCAAACCAATTCGGTTTGATGGGAGACAAACCTGGAACCCAGCTGATTCCCTCGTTTATGACATCTCGAATATCGCACCAACTGGAATATGAGGCAGACTGGTGTAGCACATTCAGCTGCTTGAAAACATCATAAACGAGAGTCCAGCTGGGTTCAGTTGAGTCTCCCGCAAAACCAAATTTATTTTTCAAAGAGTGTGTTTGATTTTTTACTCACTTTCAGCCAACAAATAACCCACATGAGCTCCAACTCATTCCAATCTATGGGTTGTGTACGGAGAAAGCCGTTGCTCGTCAATTCTAATGAGATCTGCATGTTTGGCAATGTGTACTTGTTAATAATGTAAATGGAAGTTTGGAGCGAGTCGTCGGAACTGTTTGAACTGCTGCGTCTCCAAGCAGGCAGGACCACGGCCCACTGACCCACCGTAGGCGTTCGCGTGTGACATCTTGGTCCATTTAGCTTATGAGGTAAATGCACCGTAATCCATGGATAATTTTCAGTGCATTTATTCAGTAGTAAGAATAGCTGTACCCGGATGGCCTTCATGAAACCCAGTCTATCTTCATTCTGTAAAAGTAAGCAGCTGGGTTGAAATAACCAATTGATTATTTTGTCCGACAAACTCGGTAGTGAATAGCAGTAGTGTGAACAATATGGAACAGAAAATCCCATGGGATTTTTTTGTCGATTGGGAGTTTTCACAAAAGGCTTTGGAAAACTCCACAGTTGACCTGGGACCTGAAGAAAAACGAATTTAGATAAAATCCTATGGATGTGCTCGAAGATAATTCTGGCAAATCTTTTACAGGAGAAAGTTTTTCTCTGGACAATTTTTTTAATCCGCAGTATTCATGGCAGATTTACTTCCCGTTCGAGCAGCAAAAAGGACTAGTTACAGCTTTTGTCAAGAGATAAAATTTAATGAGACCGATTGATAAAGCTAAGAAAATTTCACGAAACCCCACCCCTAACTTTAGAGTCATTTTGCACCCTCCTATGGGAATCTACGCAAATAAATGGAGTTGAATAGTCCGACCAACAACCATTCAGGAGTGAGAATATCGTTAAAGGATTCTGGGAACTCCTATAAAATAATCATCGCTGGTCAACGCTTAGTTATACTATTCTCAGACAAAAGCAAATTAGTTATTTTGCTTACCCAACCAAAAAAAACGTGAGCAGAAAGTAGGGTTCTATGCGTCTCATAGCCAGTGAGTCGGACTTAAGTCTGCACGTAAGGTGTAACTTTATGTGAACTACGAGAAAAACCCTACTTTACTTATGCTTAAATCTCCCCAATTCGGTACAATCGGATTGTCTGCACATACCGATACGTTGTCATGACGACTTAAAGATCGATAAGTGTGTTTTTCATTGCGACTGCAGGGTCTTATCCTAAGTCTGTTTAGAACACCTCGAAAGTGCACGGCCGGTTTCACCTTTATTGGGACTCCGAAGATAGATGAACATCAAGTTTCGGTCACCTTCATGTCCTCCTTAGATATCGCTTTGTACAAGATTGGCGAAATGCGTCCATTTGCAAATTAATTTGATGTTCGGAGCAATCAAAATACTTTCGAACAAACCCCTCGTTTATGGTACTTTTAAAGAGAAGGTGACCAACAGGGTCATTGTTTTCGTTCCTGCAACATTTGAGGCGACACTGTCTTGATAAGACGCACTGCCCTTAGGGTTGCTGAAAGGCAAAAAATTGATTTGCAAGTAAGTGAACATCAGTAGCGCAGTAGGAAACATGTTCTCTGAAAGTAAAAAATTGATTTGCAAGTAAGTGAACAACATCAGTAGCGCAGTAGGAAACATGTTCTAGGGAAACTTAAGAGGCTGCGACTTCTCAGTGAGTCCCACAAAGGGCGAACCCAGTGGTGGGCTGTCTGTGAGCTTTCAGCAACCTTGTGAACAGTGTGATTAGTCTATACCTCGAATTTCGTAACAGCTCAGACGGCGGTTGAGGCGGCTACACTTTAGCGCTGTTATCTGAGGGAGAGATTCATCCTGGGTTTAATTGAATCTCTCTTTAACACTAACATTATCTGCGAATGGATTTACTACACGACTAAAAATTATTATCACACAAATCCACTGACGATGTTTAAAAATGAATACAACTTTCCCCAAAAAATGCTCTGCTGGCTGGATTAATATAAAGTTTCTCTATGAAATTCTCCATGCCTTGTTTAACGAAAAATATAATGAACAATTTTCATTTTCTACTAGAAAAAGGTGCATAATTTTTATAGTGAGATAAATGCACAAATTTCCTGTTGCACAAAGATCTGTTAAACGGAGATCAGTTTACAATAGCCCGTATCCTTTGCATACAGAATGAAAAATTAGAGGTAATTAAAGTTTCATTGGCCTGAGGTTCATGGAATTGCCCCAGTAACAAGACGACGATAAACGACGTGGTGCACTCAGCAGGTCAAGCATAAATGTTAAATGCGTATATGAGTAACACCCAAATTTTCAGTACCTCAATTGAGAAAATAGATTTCATATGGTTATATTTTAGTATTATTGTTGATAAGGCACACTTATATCCTTACCGGTTCAAATTTCAGAAGGATAGACAAATAAACTGATAAATATA